>NC_067242.1:1440000-1685000 GCF_019924925.1 Ctenopharyngodon idella | reverse complement strand
GAAATCGACTACAACAATCGGCTGGTAGGGACTACAACAAGCTTCTTCCTGGGTTGGTGACATCACTAACCCTAAAATTTACATAAATTCCGCCCCTGGGAACAAGCAACAAAGGGGGTGAGGCCATGTTGGGCTGCTTTAGAGAAGAGGAAGAGCTGTTGTAGTAGAGTGTTGTTGCCATGCCGTCATTTTACGCCGGACTGCTTCACTAACGAGGGTCAATTCAACACTGAATTTGCACAAAAGATTAACATGACGGCACATGCTAGTCGATGAGTTGAATCAACTCCACAGCAACTACATAAATTTATCCACTAACCATTCAGAAACGTCCAGTTTCATTCTAAAACTTGTAACTTCTTCCTGAGTCTCTCCATCAGTGTCGACTCCGGTTTGAACAATGTAAGGCTGAACACCGTTACTGACAATCCTCATTTTGGCTGCGTGAGATTCTCCAGCTTTGTTGTTGTTGAGCGACCGAAGCGCAAGCTGTTAAAGCTCCGCCCTCTTCTGGAAAGGGGGCCGGGAGCAGCAGCTCATTTGCATTTAAAGGGACACACAAATAGGGGCAAATTTAACAAGCTATAATAAATGATCTGTGGGGTATTTTGAACTGAAATTTCACAGACACATTCTGGAGACACCAGAGACGTATAATACATCTTGTGAAACTGGCATAATAGGTGCCCTTTAAAAAAAAATGTAAAGCCACAACAATGTATTATATTATCTTCCTTTAGAAGCTTTTCTCAGCAAATATTGATATATGTCATTACTTACATTTAATTTGATATAATTTGCAAATCATTAAAAAAATAATAGCCTCAATTTTTTCATCTTTTTTTTTTCTTCTTCAGGAAAATGTACTTTATACTGTAAGGTTTTGGTTTCTCTTTGATAAGGTTTAAGGTTATTTTGCATCCAGGACCAGTATTCCAGACAGATGTGGAGTTGACAGATGTTGGACAGATGATTGTGAAAAGTAAAGCCTTCAAGCAGAAAGAACCTCTCAGGACAATGTTTTAGCTGCAACTCTGAAGTGTAAAGTTCACACTCTCTATCACCTTCCTGAGCTCCTGAACAGCTGGATGGTGAGAGTGAGATGGTGTTGATCTGTAGTGCAACACTAAACAGGTGTAAACAGGGTCCAATGCGTCACTCAAACTACCTCTCAAAAGTTGGTGCCTATGTAATGTAATAACAATCAACCCATTCTCACTCCCAAGTCTTCAAAAAATGAAGATGATACACCTCTAATGTCACTACTAAGATGCTAAAGCTTCCCCTAGGCATTGCTATATTGATGAACTAAGTATTCAATTGCTTTCAATGAGAAACCTTTGGCATCAATACACAGACTCAAAGGGCATGAGGATTTTAACATCATTAAATAATATATTAGGGTACAATTTTGTCATTATGACATATATTTTGGGCTATGATTTAAACAGCCACACTAATTTTCTTAGTGTTTATTAAACACATTAAAAAATCGCCACCTGAAGAAGCATTACATCAGCTTTGATTGTGAATCGTTGTTGTCTTAGCGATGCTAAAGGCACTTGATCATGCTTCATTTTTAGACGCCTTGGAAGGGAGAATGGGTTGTAATAATGTCTCCTGATGCTTACTGGACAACATGTAACATGTAACGGGTTTAAACAGCAGAAAATAGAATTTTAAAGGACTAGTTCACTTTCAAATGAAAATTACCCCAAGCTTTACTCACCCTCAAGCCATACTAGGTGTATGTGACTTTCTTCTTTCTGATGAACACAATCGGAGATATATTAATAAATATCCTGACGCATTCGAGCTTTATAATGACAGTATGCGTTACCAAACGAGTATGAGTTGAAGAAAGTGCTTCCATCCACATCCATCCATAAACATTCTCCACACGTCTCCGGAGGGTTAATAAAGGCCTTCTGAAGCAAAGCGATGCGTTTGTGTAAAAAAAAAAAAAATCCATATTTAACAAGTTATTAAGGAAAATATCTAGCTTCCGCCAGACCGCCTTCTGTATTCTTCAAAAAGCTTTCCCTATTCAACTTACAGAACTGACGCGACGCCAGTTCCATTTTTTTTTCCATAATTTAAATACGGAAGGCAGTCTGGAGACACTTTCTTCAGCTCATACTCGTTGGTATCGCTCACTGCTCACTGAAATTTAAGTTTTATGTAATAAAAATCTTCTTCAATAAATGTTGTGTAAATACCACATATGATTCAAACATGATTTGTGACATTACTGATGTCACATTATAAGCACTGGATGTTTGTGTATTAACTAAACATCACATGTATTTTATTTTATTTGTATGTATTTATTTACTTATTTAATTTTGGATGCAAACTCATATGCAAGCTTAGGGGGCATTTTCACACGTTTTGGCTATTCACAACAGCTTTTTTGGGGGCCTGAAAATGCAAACTTTTGAAAATGGGTTTTGAAAACGTTTTTGAAAACGATACCATTATTGTCTCTGTGTGAACTACAAAAACGCAAAATTGTGAAAACGGGACGTCATGCACATGCGTATTACGTGTTCAGTCTATAGGCACGTAGTTTTTCTTTACACCTAATGGCCTGGCAGCAGAATACAGCATTTTTTTTAATCGTTTTCATGGATCCATTGTGAATGATTTGACAACATTGTCGTCTGTACATGAAAAACAAAAAGAAAAAACGTTTCTGTTTTTAGTACATAGTTGTCATGTAAATGTACCCTTAGTCTGGCAGATCTGTCCTTTAATGTTAACCAACATAATATTAAGTGCAAGAATATGACTATGGTGTAACACCTGCCTGTTTAATTGGCACACTATTAATCCTCTTTTGCACATTCTGACCCACTGGGCACCGCTTACAAGAGTAAGCATACTGATCTTATTTTGATCAGAGAATAATAATAATCTTCTCACATTCCTGTGCTTTTGACTCGCTTCTATTGCGGCATCCATTAGTGCTGTTAAGGGGTAATTATTATGATGATATGAAAGGTTGAACTGATACCAGAACCTTTCTGAATGGCACTTCATCAAAGCCTGGCCACACTGTAATGGAGCTCTCTTTCACAGACTTTAAACAGACCGCAGCTCTTTCTTTGACCTACCATGTAAGAGGATGCTTGTGTGAAGGATGTGGGTCAAGTGAGCTCCACCCATATGATACCATCAGACTAAGTGGAGGTTAAGGTCTATTTCCTGTCCAATCTTTGACTCAGACAGTAGATATTTGATGTTAGAACAATAGTACTTGCATTTTCTTTGTGGTGTAAATAGCTAAGTAGCAATGTAATCAGAGAAGAAAATGCACCTCAGAGACACGGCATGTTCAAAATAGCATACTACCATAGCACACACACCAATTTTGCAGTATGCAGTATCGGTCAGTGGTGTACCGCAAATCTTAGGGAATTGCCACGAACCATAAGCCAGGGCCCCACCCATAAGTTATCATGTCACATCAAGCATTTGAATCATGGTGCCTCTGTGCAGTAACACACTGTACTGTATTCATGACACTTTGATGCAGCATGTATGCAGTATAAAAATTACAGTTACAATTTATTTTAAGGTGTCCGTGTTACAGTGAATTATACATTTAAGTACTGAGTAATACTAATTAACTACATGTACTTACTATTAGGGTTAGGGTTTGGTTCAATGTCCCTTTAAGTCATTTCACTCGGTGGCCATCTTTGAAACGCCTCTCGGGCATGCAAGTGCAGCTCCTATCTCTTTGAATGGGGAAACATCAAATTCTGCAAAGCTCTTTGCCAAGCTTTCAATTAAATTTCATATTTGAAATCACCAATGAAATCTGACAACAACTGTCTCATAAATTTTGTTTTAAACCCTCGAATCATGACAAAAATGGCATTTTTCAGACTGGATCAAGCTAATGCACATGTGCAGTCCTAAGTGTGCGTCTCTATAGGAAGTGCGCGTTTGACTGTTTCTATAGGAACCGGAGCTTCTAACGGCAGCTGCAGTGATGCGATCACTTTACCAATCAGCGATTGGCTCTTATATAGAAGGCGGGACTTATTCCGCCATGATGCACGTTGCACTTTCTCCCATTCATAATAATACGAGTGCACCGTCTTTCTATATATAAAGTCTTTGGTTTGATTTAGGGTTAGTTGCATGTAATTATGCATAACTTATATTTGTTATTATATAACATTACTATAATATTACTATAGTAATGTAACATTTGTAACAAGGACACTCAAAATAAGTTACCAAAATGACTCTAAATACAATGTTCCAAAATATTGTCTGGAAGAATACAGGCTAAGAAAGAAACAGTGAAACTATATAGAGTCTCAAGGGGTCTCAAGATCAAGACCACAAGTTTGAGACTCACTTGCCATCATGTTAACTCAATGACTAAATTTTCCCCATAGTCAATTTGTCCTTCTTTTCTCACCTTTGCATTAAGAGTCAAAAGACAGACGATTGTGTAAGGTAACAAAAACACTGGATTACAAGCAGAAAGAACCACGCCTCAGGGTAACATTCAGCTGCATGCTCTGCCGCTTAAAGGTACTTCTCTATACTGCATTTCTGGACAAGCAGATGGGCTGCCGTAACCCTGTCTAACCCTTGGATTGACCCATGTTCACATCGACCTTCAGTGGAGGATTTAGGTAATCCAGCGAGTAGATGGTTTCACTCATGACAGTGTGTGACCCACATTCATGCCTGTAATCCTTTTGTTCCTAAGTTCCTGATCTAATCCTTTGTGTCCATTTCTAGTGGGCATCATGTCCACTTACACATGTAACAAAGAATTGCAGGTTTAACTACTCTTAGGTAAAGATTTTTCAGCATATTTGGTATCATCAAAATCCCATTGTAGCAAGAACCCAGAGAGATGAGAGATTATCTCCAAAAGCTTAAAGCGTGACATCACAATGCAGCTCTACTTGAAGCTAAAAATATTTTCTCAAATAGAATCAAAAGGAACAGGAAGATCTGTAAGGCTTGGCAGCACTACACACAAAACAGTCTCAACAAATTTATGCCCCTCTTGCAATGTATAGGAGCCACTCAGTCAACAGTTTCCTCTTGATATGCATTGAGGAATTCACGCTCCACTTTTTGGCATCCAGAAGTGGTGTAACAGTTTCACATTTACATCTGCTTTTCTGCTGCTAGAGAATCCTTCTGTGGTAATAGCATGGCGCTGAACCTTTGAAATCATCCTTGTGATGGGTGGTGACAAAAGTTGAGAGAAATGGACATGCTTCCCACTGTCTGCCCAGCAGACATCTAGACTGCAAGAGTATGGGATGAAGTGGAAAGACACTGGAAGCTCAATCCCTGCAGAGTAAGGGAGCAAATCACGACCTCCAACTTAACAACATCATCACAACTCTTGATCTCAGCAGTAAGAATGCAATGTTCTGGTCTCACGAGAGATCTGGACACGCACAGTGTTTTGTTCAACTCTCAAAGAGCATCACACGTGCAAGCCGACAGCAGTGAAACAAGTCTCCTCTAGCGGTGCAAGCAAACAACATGACCAGATCTTTCAATTGAACACTTTTTGAGGTGCCGAAAACATTTTAGCAGCAACCTTGATTGCATATCTTCAAACGGATGGACAAAACTGCACTGCTATGATGCAAGACTCCTAGGAGGACACCAAAGGGGGTGCTAGGCAGATGTGAAAAGCATTTAGTGTCCCTCTGGCAGGCATGCCATTTGAGGTCACATCAGTGTAAATATAGTCCAGGAGGGGTGTGAGGAGGAAAGCTGTGTGGAGTTTGAGTGTGAAAAGGGGCCTTGGATGGGGTGCACATGGTGAATGCTGCACAAGGGTAAGTAAAGGGTAGCATATAAGGTCAGGGGCCTCTGCTACATCTCTCCCCTGCTCCATATCAGCGCTTTATTGTCTGCACATGCAGTGCATACTCTCATTGTCAGTTTGGACCACTCTGGACTATTAGTGAGCCATGCAGCAGTGGAAAAAAAAATAAATAAATAAATGAGACGTATTGATTGATACAATAATGGAAGAAGTGTCACAGCGTACCAGGAATCTGTCTTTTAAAGAAAGCGCAAAAATCAATTGATGTCAATGGATTTGCCCAAATGAAAGGACATGCTTTCTTGAAGAAACTGTCAAGGAAACTATAAGAACATTGTAATGCTTTCCACCCTAGAACACCCCTTCTTTAAAAAAAAAAAAAAAAAAGAATGAATGAAAGTGAGGGTGGCCCTCTTACAAATGACATGTTTGATATGGACTTGTGGCCTTCACTAGACCATGCCCAGGACATAACCTCTTTTGAGTAGCGCACAATGGGGAAGAATTCACAGCGGACTAGTACCCGACAGTCTGAGATACATCACAGAAGTGAGGACTCTGAAGGCCCTGATATACTTCAAACAAAATCGAAGAACAAACTGATGTGATGTGAACTCTCAGGAAAAGTTTGCTCCAGCTGCAAAACACCTTCGTACTATCATTGGTCCGTGACGATAACGTATAGGAGGAGTACGCTGAACTCTTCTCTGACTCATTTCATCTGTTGAGTCCGTCGAGGTAAGATCTCCGCGGTTGAAAACATGAACACACTGGATAGCCGGTTTATAGTAGAAAATGAAGTTGTGCTTTTGATGAAATGAGGCACTGACACTGTTTTCCATGTTTGATAATGTGAAGCTGCTTGCTTTTAAGCAATCTATTGAATAAAATGCCAAATAAATAAACGTGACGTGACTTTACTGGAGTGCTAATTTGCAGAGCTCATGCTAACATACCCATGTTGTTATGATCAGATGCTTTTCTTATGCTTTCTATAAAAAAGTGCTTGCTGTTTTCTCATTTTTGTTGTGTTTAATTTGTTACTGAGCAAAGTGCGCAGCACACATTTACATAATCATCTAAACGTCGCTCTCAGCAGTGTGGGTTGCATCAGATGTTTTACAATAATATATTGCTGCTCACGTATTTTGAACTTTGTTTTACCCCTAAACGAAGAACGAAAAAGAACTTCGCTGTGAGTATATTGGGGCCTTGAGGAGGACCACAAGGGCTAAGAGTGACATTTGGGATATTTGGAATATTTGGAATTTGAGCCGGTTATTGATGTCGATGAAAGCCTTATAAACCGTTCCTTATAAATTTAATGACTTTCAAAATGTCATGTGGTGTAACCATAAAGTAAAAATCAGGCAGTCGCACCACATGACGTTTTACAATCTGAATTAACCTTGCCTTGACAAAAAAAAGGTTAAATTATCTGATTTATTAGGAGACTTATTACACAGTCATAAGGGTCCTCTCTATGATATATTTTTTTCTGTTGTGTGTTGTACATTTCCAAAACCTGTAAACACAACATAGCTCACTGACTAGTCAGTGCAAGTAATGAAACCCTTTGTAAAGGTACCTTCCATAGATTAGCTCTACCACAGGATTTGGTTACCTGCATTTCCTTCATTGTTATTCTTCTCATAAGTGTGTGTTTCCTCCAGTGTGAGCACTGGATCGTATATTGTTTTTGGCTGTGAGTGAACACTCTGGATAAGAGCACACGCTGAATAAACGATGTATATTATAATGAAGCAGGGTGTCTGCTAATGTGCCTCGGGAGATAAGCAAGGGAACAGGAGATGGGGGAAGGGGGCAAGGGGGGCTCAAATCATCTGTCTATCCAAACCCCTCCGGTGTGGATGATAATGTGGGTTTAAGCTGCGGTGCGGGTGAGTAATGGAATTGCACTAGGGCCTGTGAACCCCTGCTGGGTAAGATCCAGACCTCTCCTTGACAGCTAGCCGGAGCTGGAAATCCAGGATACGAGATGAACAAAATCATCTCAGAGGTGGGGAAAGTGAGGTGTTGCTGGGGTAACGAGCGCAAAAGGAAATCATTAACAAGATAAAGCACCTAGTGTATGTGATAGAAAGTTCTTGTTTACAATGGGTTCTTTATTAAAACTAATAGTGGATGGAAATTTGAACAGACCTGAGCTCAGTTTAAACCCTAGTGAGCTACTGTGTCTACTGTCTACATATACCTTCTAAGGAAGCAGAAATTAAACCTGACAGACCATGCTGACCTGACTCTTTATGGGCGGCTAAAGCAGTCATTTACATTTGATCATGCTTTTCATATGAAGCGCACAGACTAACATTCACAGCTGATTCCAATAGACCACATCTGTCTAACATGTCTGGATTTCTTAGTACTCCTAAATACCTTGATTAGCTGGATCAGGTTTGTTTAAAGGGTTAGTTCACCCAAAAATGAACAATCCAGTTCCTCACCCTCATGTCATTCCAAATCCGTAGGAATCTCTGTAAGTATCTGAACCTCACATAGGCAGCAACATCATTGCACCTTTCAAGGTGCACAAAGGTAGCAAATACATCATTAAAATAGTCCATGTGAAGATTTTACCTTTCTGGGCCTTGAAAAGTGCAATTGCGTTGCTGCCTATAACTGATTCTTGAGATAAGGGACAAAACATGTTTTAGAAGTTAGTTTTTATTATTTAATAATATATTATTTTTAAACTGATATATTTGTAGACAAAAATCTCTGCTAATGAACCATGTAAGGGAAAAGGTTTTTCTGATTTTTCTTTTTTTTTTTTTTTTTTTTTTTCTAAAAATGTACATTTATTCACTTCGGAACTTGTGTCAACTCTGTCAGATGCATTAAAAACATGATATTTTAATTTGATCCATCCAACAACAGTGTAAAGTCTTCAATTATGTAATAATGGTGTTCAGTAAAGGAGCTAAGTGAAAAAAATATATATTCTACATTTTTTTTCTTGGGTTAGGGTTATTATGAACAATCCAGTTCCTAAATTCCTTAATTCTCTAACCTCCTTTTTAATATTAAACATATATAACCAATGTTCTTAGGTAAATCAGACATGATATTCAGTAGTTATATTCATGTAGTTCAGTTGATGTTTTAATATTTTAACACAATGAATTGAAAAAAAAGAATAAGACATTTCTTTCAAAATTAACAAAAACCTTCACATGACAAATACTGATGGAGTTGACAAACACTGATGGAGCTGACTAATACTCATGGAGTTGGCAAATACTGATGGTGTTGACAAATACTGACGGAGTTGACAAATACAGACGGTGTTGACAAATACTGACGTTGTTGACAAATACTGATGGAATTGACAAATACTGACGGTGTTGACAAACACTGACGAAGTTGACAAATACTGACAGAGTTGACAAACACTGACAGAGTTGACAAATACTGACGTGTTGACAAATACTGACGGTGTTGACAAATAGTGACGGAGTTGACAAACACTGACGGTGTTGACAAATACTGACGGTGTTGACAAATAGTGACGGAGTTGACAAATACTGACCGTGTTGACAAACACTGACGGAGTTGACAAACACTGACGGTGTTGACAAATACTGACGGTGTTGACAAATAGTGACGGAGTTGACAAATACTGACCGTGTTGGCAAATACTGACGGAGTTGACAACTATTGACGGAGTTGACAACTATTGACGGAGTTGACAACTATTGACGGTGTTGACAAACACTGACGGAGTTGACAAATACTGGCTGTGCTATAAAAAAGTGCTTGCTGTTTTCTCATTTTTGTTGTGTTTAATTTGTTACTGAGCAAAGTGCGCAGCACACATTTACATAATCATCTAAACGTCGCTCTCAGCAGTGTGGGTTGCATCAGATGTTTTACAATAATATATTGCTGCTCACGTATTTTGAACTTTGTTTTACCCCTAAACGAAGAACGAAAAAGAACTTCGCTGTGAGTATATTGGGGCCTTGAGGAGGACCACAAGGGCTAAGAGTGACATTTGGGATATTTGGAATATTTGGAATTTGAGCCGGTTATTGATGTTGATGAAAGCCTTATAAACCGTTCCTTATAAATTTAATGACTTTCAAAATGTCATGTGGTGTAACCATAAAGTAAAAATCAGGCAGTCGCACCACATGACGTTTTACAATCTGAATTAACCTTGCCTTGACAAAAAAAAAAAGGTTAAATTATCTGATTTATTAGGAGACTTATTACACAGTCATAAGGGTCCTCTCTATGATATATTTTTTTCTGTTGTGTGTTGTACATTTCCAAAACCTGTAAACACAACATAGCTCACTGACTAGTCAGTGCAAGTAATGAAACCCTTTGTAGATGGAGCTGACTAATACTCATGGAGTTGGCAAATACTGATGGTGTTGACAAATACTGACGGAGTTGACAAATACAGACGGTGTTGACAAATACTGACGTTGTTGACAAATACTGATGGAATTGACAAATACTGACGTTGTTGACAAACACTGACGAAGTTGACAAATACTGACGGTGTTGACAAACACTGACGGAGTTGACAAATACTGACGGTGTTGACAAACACTGACGGAGTTGACAAATACTGACGGAGTTGACAAATACTGACGGTGTTGACAAATACTGACTGTGTTGACAAATAGTGACGGAGTTGACAAATACTGACCGTGTTGACAAATACTGACGGAATTGACAAATATTGATGGTGTTGGCAAATACTGACGGAGTTGACAACTATTGACGGAGTTGACAACTATTGACGGTGTTGACAAACACTGACGGAGTTGACAAATACTGGCTGTGTTGACAAATAGTGACCGAGTTGACAAATACTGACGGTGTTGACAAATATTGACAGGTGTTGGCAAATACTGATGGAGTTGACAACTATTGACAGCGTTGACAAATACTGATGGAGTTGACAAATACTGACGGTGATGACAAATACTGACGGAGTTGACATATTGACCGTGTTGACGAATACTGACGGAGTTGGCAAATACTGACAGTGTTGACAAAGGTCCAGCTGGGGACAAATATACAGTATATGTAAACAGAATCATGAAACAACATTAGAACAGAACATTAGAAGAATTCCCCAGATGATAGAGTTGACATGTTAAAGCTGTGACCACAGAGACTTCAACACTGGTTGTATAAAATATAAAAAAATAAATAAATAAATAAAAACTTCCAGGACTATGTGTCCTACTGTGAGATCCACAATGAGCAGGAAATAGTAAGTGCTCCTCAGAGTTAAAAAATTACCATGACATTGCCTGATTTATTCAGAATTATAAAAAATCCTGACGGAGTTAACGCAAAGTGAAGACACAACTTTGATAGGCATTTTTTATGGAAAATATAATTCAAGACTTGCTTTTTGTATTGTTTGATATATTACAGATCTCTGCCTTTCAATTTAAATGTATATGTTTGAATTTGTTGCATTTTTAAACACTTTGTTTGGCAATTTTACATTGTGACCTCATGCTGAGGACAGGCTAAATTACATGTATTTTCCAAGTATAGAGCATGTATTTAATTAATACTACCAAAATTATTTTAAAATTAAAGCTATGAATGTTCTGAGTACCCAGATTTCCTTTAGATGTAACTTTTTAAGTATTTTTATTTTGATGAATTTATTTATTTTTTTAACATAAAGAGTGCTTTTGTGTGTAGGACATTTTTTCCCTTATCTCAAGAATCAGTGCTATGTGTGGTTCAGATATCTCTCAGATTTCATCAAAAATATTTTTATTTGTGTTCTGAAGACGGATGAAGGTCTTAAGGGTTTGGAACGAAATAAGGGTGAGTACTTAATGACAGAAATTACATTTTTGGATGAATTAATCCTTTAATTTAGGGTTGGAGCTAAACTCTGTAGGACAGTGGCCCTCCAGAAGCTAAGTTTGTCATTCAGCAGGTCTGCAGGGGATTGAGTATGATTCTGTATAGCCATCCATCCAAACATTCATTCATTTTTTTGTCCTATGTAGGGTTGCATGGATGCTGGAACTAATCCCAGTATCTCAGGCCAAAGGCAGGGAAACAACTTGGATGGACGAAGGCTACAAATAAAGGACTTCTGGCTCAGCCAGGACTTGAACCAGGAGACCATCTTGCAGTTTTCACTGCAACGGATTCTGGGTTTTGTTTTGTTTTTTGTTTTTTTGTTTTTTTTAGTGATGCTCATACTTTGAGTTAGAAGTTTGTTTGAAATCTTTACAAATAACTTGTCCGGTTTGTGTTACAGACATAAATTCTACCAAATACAAATAAAAACTCATATGGCTTGTTGAGGAAAGGTATGCTAGAATTACTTTGAAAGAGTAAGTCAAGCCATACCTTGTGCCAGAACATTAAAATGCTCTTTTGACTTTTTGACATTTGGCATTGACAAGCACTACTCAAGTCTTCTTCATAACATGCACAAATCTAGTTTTATTGCCGACTGTTTGGGAGCGTTTGGAAGCCTATAGTGCCAAAAAAGGTTGCAGGTGAGCAGCTCACTACATACAGAACTTTTATTTGATGCTTTTAGCCTCCACATATGAAATACTTGGGATGTCATCATCAGCCTCACTTTAAAGATGGCCATTAAAAACAGCTTTTATGCTTTATTTGACCCTAACCTTTCAACAGGATAGATCATTTACACAAGCAATCATTTTACCACTTGCTAGGTATGCCACCCTATCAACTACTGCATACCCTCTGTTAGACCACAAGACCTTATGCACTGCCAAACACATACATAGATGGATTTAGACTAGAACCTCAGAGTAAATTCTCCTTACCAGCTCTGACAAACATCACAACCTTTCCTGAATATGCTGGCCAAAGTTATTTCCCAACAAATACACCCAGACTTCTCTAAAAACGCTTTCTCTCCAATGCACAGACACTTTCTCTCTTTCTCTGGCTCAGCCTGACAAGCACTAAATAGACTTTTTATCAAGTTAGCAGAGCAACGGTGAGCTGGGAACATTTCCTTTTGTCACTGTTCATTTTTCTTTCCGTTCTGGCTCCGTAATGGAAGCCAGGGAGGTTTCTCACTTTCTGGTCTAAATGAGATATCTGGGCCTTAACACAAGCCCTGCTTTCTGACAGGCAAAGCTGGAGTTATGTTCAGATTAAGATAACATATCCCAGAACCTTCCCAGCATGCTTCTTATTTAAAGTACTTCCACCGATAAGCGAGAAAGACGTGATTCAGAGGTGGGAGATTTGAGTTGCCCTGCCGTTATTGCTGGGGTGAGATCAAATGACAAGCAGAACATTTACAGCGGTGCAAATCATATGGCTGGCAAACCAGCTTTTGACTGTTGGCATGAAGGCTGGTCCACTTTGTAGATTATTTTGGCCAAGAACTGCCTACTTAGACAGAAATACGAGTGATTTAGGGGCGCTTCATTTGAAACAGTTGATAACACCAGAAATACACTACATTGCAGTGGTGTATTGACGAATCATTTTCATCATCACTTTCGTCAACATTTTTTCACTGACGAAAACAAAACAATAACTAAATAAAAAGCAGTTTTGAATGACAGAAACTATGATGAATATCTATTGACATTTTCACCAACGAGTAAAAACAAGACAAAAATGTTAGGGAGGGGCGATTTGGGAAGTGATCCAGTCAGAAATGTCCTCCGTGCTGATCTACATAAGTCTGCATACATTTGCTGCATGTCCTGTGAAATGTTCAAAAATGTAAATGTAAAGAGACGAGCAGACATATGGATAAATGCCAAAAAGCATGACGACAAGAAAGAGAGCTCAATTCAGTCCAGTTTTCTGTGCACACACAGAAAGCCCCCTCTCAGACAGCGCACAGATATTGAATTGAGCTCTCTTTTGCATCTTTTCGAGCTTGAACGGACAAATACAGAAAATTATGTCAAAATTTTTTTACCATTTTTGGCAAGTATTCACGTAAAGTTGGGAGAATATCAGATGAAATTAAGTGAACGTAAACAGTTGAGAGAATATCGGATGTGTATCAGAGTTTTGGATCCGTGCACTTGGCCTTAAAGTGACAGTAGCCTCATAAACCTGTAGCTGTATGTCATTAATGTTAATCAAATAACAAAAGGAAAAGAGAAAATCATTCAATGTTCTTGACTGAATAACCTTAATAGCTTTAATAAGGATTGATCTGTTTAATTTATACAAATAAACATGTCTGCTTCAAAAAATGAAGAATGTTGTGCAAGTTGTTATAAAGAATGCATATATCATTAACTGAAAAGACCATGTTCTTGTTTCTTTATGAGAAGTGGATTTTATTTTACTATAAATAAAGGCATGTTATATGTCACAGCAGTTAAATCTGTCTGTATTGCATGCTCAAACCTTAATATCATTCACTTTAACAGGTTAATAGATGTTTTCTCCAGGAGTATATAATGAGTTTGGAAATTTTAGAGAAATGCTTAATTGATGCATTACAATTAAAAATCATTACATTTTACAATTCGTTCTAAAATCGTATGATATTTAGTTGACTAAAACTAGACTAAAGCTAAAACAATTCAGATGACTAAAATATGAATACAACTAAATGGCATTTTGGTCAAAAGACTATGACTAAAACTAAATCAAAATTTGCTGTCAAAATTAACACTGCCAACAAATACAAATAATCACATAGCAGTGTCATTTGAGTTACACATAAAACACTCAGGAAAATAGTGAAAATTATTTAAATAATAATTAAAATGTAATCAAAATGTCTGCCTGTACAACGTAATATGTACTTATTAAACTGTTAAACTATTATTTGACACTTATAACACGTATGTGAAAAGGACAGTTGTGTTCAAGTGCCTCAAACTAATACATCTATTTCATTTCAGAATTCAAATTTGATAATTTACTCACCCCCATGTCATCCAAGATGTTTCATGTCTTTCTTTTTTCAGTCAAAAAGAAATGAAGGTTTTTGAGGAAAACATTCCAGGATTTTTCTCCATATAGTGGACTTCACTGGGGTTCAACGGGTTCAAGGTCCAAATGTCAGTTTTATCTAGTGAAATGATCGGCCATTTTCTATAATAAATAAATAAATGATATACTTTTTAACCACAAATGCTCGTCTTGCACTGCTCTGTGATGTGCCACGCATTACGCAATTACACTGGAAAGGTCACGCGTGACGTAGGTGGAAGTACCGATCCATTGTCTACAAAGCGAATGTGCAAACACTAAGTCAAACGGACTTTACAAAAAAAAAAAAAAAGGTAAAACAACAATGTCGGACGATTTTGAAGTTGGAGGAGAAATTGAGATGGAGTTTTTCGCCCTACTGTGGTACTTCCACCTACATCACGCGGGACCTTTCCAACATGATTACGTTATGTATGGAGCATCGCAGAGCAGTGCAAGATGAGCATTTGTGGTTAAAAAGTATATAATTTTTATTTTGCATCTAATAAATTATCGATTCAAGAACGTTGTGCAAGTTTACTGCAACAATGGAGCCATGAGCTTCACATACTTCTGAAAATCCGGCGTTTAGTTGGTCCTGATAAACACTCATTGTCACAGTTGTAAACATGACGGCTTTCTTCTTCCACAAGGGGGTTTGGCGTCATGGCATTTGTTTCCAGGTGGACCATTAAAGAATGTGACACACACGTCTCCCGGACATCCTGTAGAGTTCAACCAACAAGATGAAGACTTCGAAAACCCTGAAGCGTTTCCAGTTAAGTGTGCCATATCTATCAGTTGTTCAGTCAACGGTCTGTGGGCGTGACATCTGAGGCTGAGACTACTATACCCCTATCAACCACGTCCCCTTTAACTTTAAAAAATTGTGCTTCAAAAGACAAATATTTTCATCCCCTACACACTTCTATCACACTGGGGAATTGAACACACCCCTTGTAAACACGATTTCTAAAAGCCTGTGAACCCTGACTATCAGAGGTTGCATAAAGCCAGCCAATCAGAAATGAGCTTCCAGATCAAAGACTATCAAGAAACAGGGCTTTATTTCTGAAAATCTTCCTACGCAGTATTTAAATTCAAGACAGCATTGTTGTGCAATGTTAAAAAATGCCTGAATGAGATCAGTTAGTGTGATATCTGAGTTTGATCATGTACCACAGATCATATTTAAGGAGCCCTAAGAAGATTTCTGAACGATTCTCTGAGATACCGTATTCAACTCATGGGAGATGGCAGGAGTTTTTAAGCTTCCTCTCCTCCTGTGCTCTGTCGATAAAGACACTCGGTCCCGAGTCGGTTCAGGCTCGTGTTTATTTCAACAAATGAGGATGGTACGGGCCCCTGGAGTCAGATTCATTTCCTGCAGAGCTCCCCTGTAAGCGTACACTATTGGAATTATTCTGCTCCATAAAGCACTTTAAGAAGACAATTTGTGTCTGAGTGTCTGTGTTATGATGAATACCGACAACAATGTGTTTGTCAAAACAGAGAGGCATAATTATAGACTGCCAGACAGTTACAGTAAGTCCACATCTCGCTCTTTTTTCCTCACACACGTACAAACACATAATTTAGCCACTTAGCAGTTCCACCCTATATGCATTGAGTCTGAAATGTGTTTTGGCTCAGGGGATCATGTAATTCTTTTAGCCAGTGAAACATCTTTGAACATACACACAACTTCTGAAATGCTGATTGCTATCAGAGGAGCCGCTGCAGTAGTAATGAAGCTGATCTTAATAGCTGTCAGACTCTCTTAGCTGCAGCACAGGGACTCATTTCAGTCCGAATATGCTTCACATTTGCCAGAGTTTCTCATCCCCAACAGCTGTCCAGAAGAGCAGAACAGTTGGATGTAGAACTTGGTAAACTTAGGGGGGAAAGCTGATATCAAATGCTAAGCCCAGTGTGTACATGTAACATTAAAAAAGGGGAAAAAAGGTCTTGTCTAATGTAATTAATGATGTTAAGCCAGGTGCGCACTGTACGATTTATAATAGTCCTTTACGACTGTTGCTTGTCAGATTGTATGAAAATGATCCCCGCTGTAAGCCATGTCGCACCGTGGGATCTCAGTCGTCATTAATGTCAGACTGTACGGTAGTCAAGACGCATTAAAAACAGAAGACTCACATCAATCAATCATCATCAATCCGTGACACGTTCAGTGACTGTCAGCTGCATTTACATGAAGGATAGATTTGTGGGGGAAAAAAAGACTTGTGGTGCATGGTTTGTTGTTGTCTCACTAATTGTGTCAGCAGGTTCTGAGCTCCTATTGGTTTTTTCAATTTGATGGTTGTAGGAGAAGCTACTCCTGCAGGACTGTGCCTCAAAACTTCTCATACTGGCAGTATTTCATCTGAGGACAATTATAAACACAATGGTCATTAATCAGCTGTCGGCGAACATGTCAATCAAAGACTTCAGATTTTGGCCCAGGATCAGAGGAATATTTTCGCAAGTGGTTGTACTTCCAGGACTCAAGTGGTGTGACAAGGGCAGCTATGATGCACCTTTGTGGGCATAATTCAATTTCCACTGCGGTGGTGGATGACTGGAAGTTGGTGTACTTCCAGGGTCTCATGGGGAGTGACAAGGCCGGAGAGAGTGCACCATCCTGGGCATCGTACAAGAGTTGAGTACCCTGGAGGATTTTCATCCTTAAAAAATTTCAGTCTAAATATGGACGGAAAAGGAGGTCGTCGTTGCGAGCTCCAGGACCCCGGGCATTCCTCCTCCATACCGGGGGAGGTGGCCCGTTCCTGGGCAAAGTCAGATCTGGAGGAAGGGTGGCGAAAAACTTTTAATTTTGAATTATTTTAAACAGAATTTCACACATGCTCTAGGAATGTATAACAGTATAGATGTTTCCTAGCAGTGACATGTGATAAGAAAAACAATCACCGGAGACAGCGATATGGGATGAGTGGAGTATACTATTTTTGGAGTGGTTTCTAACGTTGCGGCTGACAGCTATCTCAGGTAACCTACTTATGTGTTTAGTATACTATTAAAATGGATTAATTTGGGTTTGAATATCATTTTGAGTGACATTTTGCTTAATGCAAGTGGCATAGAATAATTTGCCTCAGATCTTGAATAAGGAAACTGGAATTTCCTTGAATAAGGACATTTTTGTTAACACTTTAGTATGGGGAACAATTCTCACTTTTAACTAGCTGTTTATTAGCCTGCATATTGGTTGTTTATTAGTACTTATAAAGCACATATTAATGCATTATTCTGCATGACCTTATTCTACATCCCTTAATCCTACCAATACCTAAACATAACTACCTTACGAACTATTTATAAGCAGTAATTAAGAGTTTATTGAGGCAAAAGTCATAGTTAATAGTGAATGTTTCCCATTTCAAAGTGTTACCAATTTTTTCCCCCTTTCAAATCTTAAAGTATGTCTTGAGACAGTATTTGAAGACATAGACAAACTCCCAAAGTGCAAGTCAAAACATTTGGTGTGATGGGCGCTTTCGAAACACTGCTTCCTGGAGCTTTGAAACCTTTGCGAATCACTTGCGTTTCCGTTAAGTCCACATTTGTCGTTTTCAGTTTTAGAAGGGTGCTCACGAGTGCCCCTTTTTTGGCTGACATGCATCCTCGATGCGTACTTTCGCAGAGCCCACGAGCTCCACAGCAGATTTTTACATCATGAAAGTGTGGATACAGAGGAAGATCGCGAGGGCTCAATTTGGAACAAAGTCACATGATTTCAGTAAATGAGGCTTCATTACATCAAAACATTTCAAAATTTCAATACTTTTGCCATTAGGGGGTGATCTCTGTGAACCCATGAACCAGTGTCTTTGTGGTTTTTATCTGATCTCGAGACATTTTTTAATGACACATTTGTATAATAAAAAGGAAGAGTTGTAGATAATAGTCTCTTACTGGCCTGTTTAAACAATCTCTCCATAAAACAAACAAACCAAGCCATACAATTAAATACATATTATACAAACACTTCACATTTGTCTTAGATGATTAATTGTGTTTAATTACACTTTCAATAAAACATTTTCAATTGGTTTGTAAAAGGTGTTATTCTGAGTTTTTTGTTGCATTTACACCGTTCCCACCAGAATGTGGCGTATCAAGCGCTTTGAAACAGTGGATCACTTTGAAAAGCAATTGGTTTATTCAAAGTTTTAAAAAGCTTTGTTTCTACGATGGATCGGATAGAAGAAATGAACCAGAGAATACTCAGAGATGGTCTTATTGGGAGATACGAGGGTCCGTGGCTCTACCATTGGAGAAAGCGTAACGCTAACTTGGATCACATGTGCCTTGATAACCAATCACATTACAGCCTTGACGTCATTGAATTTTATTCAGAGTTGTGCGACAGTCAATCACTGATTGCAGATACCATAGAAATGAATGAGACGTAAACTGAATCATACCAATCGAATCATGCAATTATCCTCAACTTCCCTTATAAAACAATTTTTTTTTTTCAGTGTAAACTCTAAAAATAGATCAATCCAAAACTAATGTTTAAGAGCAAACATGTTGAAGATTAGCCGATGGGCTGTCAGGTGGTACAGTGGTCATGTGGTACAAGTGGGAGCTCTCATAAAATTGAGAGTTTACAAGTTGTAATTACGAGTTCTACATGGCGTGAACGCACCTTATTTTCACCTCAAAGAAGGCGGAGCTCAGCACACACCTACCGATTATCACCACGGATACAGTGGTAGTTTGAAAATGTGTATCAGTTGGAGTGAACTCTTCCAGAAAGTTCGCTTTAGCAAGCCATTTCGAAACTCCAAGCAAATTCCTTTTTGGCCTAATTTTGTTCAAAATGAAGTCACTAATTTATTCTTCGATTTTGCTTGAAGTATATAAGGGCCTTAAAGGGATAGTTCACCCAAAAATGAAAATTATCCCATGATTTACTCACCCTCAAGCCATCCTAGGTGTATATGACTATCTTCTTTCAGACAAACACAATCGGAGATATATTTAAAAATATCCTTGCTCTTCCAAGCGTTATAATGGTAGTGAATGGGGGGCCAGAAAAGTTCTTCCATCCATTATAAAAAAAAAAAAAATAATCCATGTGGCTCTAGGGGGTTAATAAAGGCAAAACGAAGCAATGGGTTTTTGTAATAATATCCATATTTAAAACTTTATAAATTCAAATAACTAGCTTCCGGCAGACGACCATACGCATTCTGCGCATGTCGACTTGCGCCACAAGAGTAAACCCTGACGCGATGTATGACGCAGGATGTAGGAGTATCGTAAGCTTAGACGACTGTCACGGTTAAAACAAATAGAGCTGTGCAACAAACTCAAGCTCCTCCTCTTATATATCGAAATCTTTCGACATTTCTCTTTAAAAATGATCATTTTAGACTTATAATTCGTGACCGGTGTTTTGCTCCATCCTCTGCGCTTCCACGTTCATCATTGCGTCAGGTCAGAGGTCTGGAGCCGTATGTATTACTTTTATTATGGATGGATGAATTTACTTGGCTTCAAAATCCGAACCCTTACCCTAACCCGATTGTGTTCGTCTGAAAAAAGATCATATACACCATCAGTCATATACACCTAGGATGGCTTGAATGTGAGTAAATCATGGGATAATTGTCATTTTTGGGTGAACTAACCCTTTAACAATAAAGTATGTCAATCTATTTGAAAAAGTGTTATAGTGCATAGCAATCATTATAATTGAAATTGGAATCAATTTTTTTTTAAAAATCACGTATCATGTGCGCCGCATTTGAGTTTCTGCTGATGAAAAGTCAGTCACTTAAAAGGGTTAGTTCACCCAAAAATGAAAATCCTGTCATCATTTACTCACCCTTATGTTGCTCCAAACTTGTATGAGTTTCTTTTTTCTGTTGAACTAAAAAAGAAGATATTTTGAAGAATGGTAAAGGTAATGGTAGCCATTGACTTCTATTGTAGGAAAAATAACACTATGAAGTCAATGGCTACCATCAACTGTCTGGTTACCAACATTCTTCCAAGTTTAATTTGGGTTAGGATGTTACCTAGGTAGTAGACAGCAAGGCGGCTCACTACGTTTTGGAACTGAGCTTACAAGTACCCAAATGAACCTGTCAGTAAAGACACCCACATCTGTTCCTTAAATATATTAATAAGTCCAGAAAAATGCAGGAACCCCTCAGTTTAGGTACACAGTTGTTATGAAATGTAATCGTTAAAAAACAGTTGTAATCAAGAATGTCCAAATGCCTAAACTTCTCTACAAATTCTAATCTAAATCAATGAGATTCAAAACAATATGACATCAAAAATAAAACAGACACTGGAAGTATATATATAGAGAGATAGAGAGATATATATACTCATTTATTTAATATTTAAACAGACTAAAAAGTTGTAAATACAACTCCTGAATGAAAGGCACAGTAAAATCAGACACAGCTGATATAATACTCAACTGAAACAGAAGTACAGTACAAAAGCTGACAGTTACTTATGCACGCAAAAAAATCTCTCACGTGCCAACATCCAAAGAGGCCATCCGGTCACCGGTTTAGATTTGACAAGAGCAGAGGGATCTTCAGTGATAATGGCTGATCGACACTTATTGCTTTGACTCTTCAGGGCCTGACCGGCCAGAACTCAAACATGGAAATAAAAAGATTAAAATCTTAATTCATTTCATTCATTTGCTCTGGCAAAAGCATCAAGTTGAAAGTGATTAGCTAGCTTTCAAAATCCAGGCTCAATGGAGTGATGCTGTCAGTCAAGCGCTAGCGTACTTCATTATCTAACGCATACTCATTAGCATACTGATCTAATTCATTGGTCCACCAAGTGCAAAATCAAACCAGAGAGGGGAAAAAACAGCAGGCGGATGGCTCAAAGTTAAATGATCTTAAGTGTTAGAGACGTTTAATTAAATTTTGATTAATTCAATTGCAGAGCTGTGAAATTGAAATGTTAAGATGGATTTTAAAGATAGAAAGTTCCAGATGCATGTTCACACGTCGAGGAGTTTGATAGCGCTGCATCTCGCCATGTGCCGGTACATTATTTATAGTTAACGGCCAATTAGGGACCAGGACCTCTCTGATTTAATAGTGCCACGTAATTTGGATTCATTGTGGCCCTCTCTGGACTTTTGCTTGATTAATACAAACACAAATCTTTGTAACAAGTCTAACCACATTCATGAATCCACTCTGGGGTAATTCTGGCGGTTTGACTATGCTAAATTTTTAGCGAAAGGCTCTGCCTTTTAGTTCAGAGGTTTGAGTTACATTGAATCAGACTCTTTGGTATATGCAAAGCAATTCCAACTCATTTCCCCTCCAATCTGCTCTAATTATGTACAGATTTCCACATCCTCTCTACCATCTTAAAATTATGCTTTGTGCCAAACTCATTCTTCCTGGAATGTAAGTGAATCAATTAGGCAGAAGACGTTCACTAAAAAGTTTTGGACACAGTTAATGCTTCCCAAGCTGCCTTTCCCAGTGTCACCGCTGCCTTTATTGCAAAATAAACCATTGAATAAAAGCAATGAACCAAAGACATTTCAATAATTTAAAGATTAATGTAAGAGAAACAAAATGTACACACAACAGATTGTAGTGATGGACGATTGGTCTGAAATTGAGTTACAGAGAGACCTTTTGTCGCAAGTCTAATGGGGATCCCCAAACCCTGAAGACATCATCGGACATTGATGAGTGAACGTTGAGCATTGACAGGCATGGACGGTCATTACCTAGCGGTACCGCTTAGCTGGGTTAAGTAATCGCGCAGTTCTTTAGCTGCCTGGAAGCGGCCGTACCGCTTTTTGGGGTTGGCGCACTCGTCCAACAGGGCTTCAAGCTGGCCGTCTTTGGCTATGTGTGGCGGGGGGTCGTGAAGAAGTCCACCGGAGCTGCCCCGCCACGTAGCATATCGTGAAAGCAGGTTTTGACAGATGGCGTAATAGTTGTGGTCCACTGTGACCCGTGAACACAACATGTCTTTAGAGAAGGAAAGACAGGCCTCCTTGTCGCACTCCTCAAACTTGCTCTCGTACCAGACGTCGTAGTTCTCGGGCTTATCTAGAGGAAGATGACAGAAACAAGAGTAAAATTGCAGCAGTTGATGAAAAAGTACAGACACTGAATTTGTATGTTTTTGTAAAGAATATGACAAGTTTTAAACTAACTGGGTTAATTAATGTTTAAATAAATAAATAAATAAACTAAAATGGAATTCATATATACAATCAGGGCTTGACAATAACTTTTTTGGCTAGTGGTTTTCCAAAGTTACTAGCCACTAAACATTTTCACTGGCCACAATTTTGACATGGGGAAAAACTGCCATATAGATATTTTTAATGCTATCTTATAATTTGGCAGCAGGTATATTAGGCTTCTGTCACTTTAAGACCTGACGCACTGATCCATTATACTGTTACACATGCGTTTTCTTTCTCAACTCTTTACATTCTCTTAAAACATAACTGACTGTGTTTATGTGAATACTCACCAAGACCGGCATTTTGACATTATTTTGTGTGTATTTGACTGTTTAAGTGCAATAAGTTTAAGCTTTATGTTCATGCACTTTGGGTGTGGGCACAAAATCTGCAGAAATTAGTAAAATTTTACGCAATATGTGCAATCCCATGCCAAAATTCAAGCCCTGTGCATAATAACGATTAATTTGGATATATATCTGGTACAGTTAATGGCATCAGTTTCAGTTGGTACTACATTATTATAAAGGTTAAAATTAACTGCTTTGTATACAAACACTGAAATTACACACAAGGAAGTTTTTTAATAATAAAGTATGTTTCTACTCCAATTAGTTTTTTTTAAATATAAACATGTAAATGATAGCTGATGATTTATTCAATCGTACATTTAATATTGAAGAAAAGTTAAAATATAACATGGTGCATTTTTAGGACTCAACTGCATTCTCTACAAACCCACGCTAAATGAACAGAACCACACCTGGACAACTAGTTACCTGCCACGTCATATAATGTGAGAGCCACAGTGAACTGTATACTTATGACGGGTTTAGTTTACTCATGGAGAAGGAGAAATGATCGCCATTTTTGATGTGGTTGAGTCCTGAAAACTTGCAGGCTCGTATTAAGCAGCACCACACTAGCCATTAGCATCTGTTTTGTTTTGTGTGAAACATGACAGGAGATTAAAGGATTAGTTCACTTCAGAATTCAAATTTTCTGATAATTTACTCACTCCCATGTCATCCAAGATGTTTATGCCTTTCTTTCTTCAGTTGAAAAGAAAATGTTTTTGAGGAAAACATTCAGGATTTTTCTCCATATAGTGGACTTCACTGGGGTTCAACGGGTTGAAGGTCCAAATGTCAGTTTCAGTGCAGCTTCAAAGAGCTCTACACGATCCCAGACGAGGAATAAGGGTCTTATCTAGAGAAACAATTGGTCATTTTCTAAAAAAAAATAAAAATGTATATACTTTTTAAACCACAAATGCTCATCTTGCACTGCTCTGTGATGCGCCACGCATAATGTAATCACGTTGGAAAGGTCACATGTGACGTAGGCAGAAGTACTGCTGTAGGGCGAAAAACTCATCTCATTTTCTCCTCCAACTTCAAAATCATCCGACATCATTGTTTTACGTTTTACGCATTGAAACTGCAATTTGGACCTTCAACCCGTTGAACCCCAGTGAAGTCCACTATATGGAGAAAAATCCTGGAATGTTTTCCTCAAAAACCTTAATTTCGTTTCGACTGAAGAAAGAAAGACATAAACATCTTGGATGACATGGGGGTGAGGAAATTATCAGGAAATTTTAATTCTGAAGTGAACTAATCCTTTAAGACTGAACATAAACAGTGCATAATCGATTACATCGACACGTCGTTTCAGCCCTAAATATATTTCAAACTTTTAAAAAATAATTATTAAGATGTGCATTAAAATAAGTTATTTACTTGGTTACACTACATGACATCATTGAAATCATTCAATTAAATCTAGTATAAAAATGGTATAAACATTTTTTAAAAACAATATGAAATCAACATGAAAAAAAAAAAAAAAAAAACCTACAACCTTAAACAAGATTTTTCCTTTATGTTATTGACTCAACTGCACTCATTCTGCAACATGAAAGAACACATTACTTATAGTTTACTTAGTGTCTTTTCACAATTATATCATTAACTGGTTTTTTTTGTTTTGTTTTTTTAGGTTTGACATTTAAAAAAAAGAAAAGTCCAGTATTTTACATTTTAAAATTGAAAATTCTTGTTTTTTATAAATCATATTTGGACACACTCATTCAGTTTGAACACAATGAAAATATCAGTCAGCGGACCAAGAGAGCAATTTGTGACTTAGAAATTGCACAGAAGCAATCAGGTGGACATTTCTGAAGTACAGCATGTTCCTTCCTTAATAAAGGGACACAAATTGGCCGTTTTCTCTACCCAGAACACCGACCGCATACAACCTTCATCTCCACACTTATTTTTCAAGGACCTGGCAACCAGGACAAATAAATAACATTCTCTATGATGAGAAACTCTTTGGAGTTGCATTAATGATCAAATTGATTAGAGTGAAACAACCCAGGAGATGCCAACCCCTAATCATGTTTGAGAACCTCAATGCACTCCTGCCACTCCAATGACTCAATCTGTGTTTCCAGCATCAGATTCTGCCTCAGGCCCTAGACCACTGCCTAAACTCAATCACCGCTCGCTCAACACAGATCTGCAGACACTGAGAGCCAAGGTGAAGAGATGTCATTTACTCTGGTAGACGTCGGTCTGTGTGACTGATGCGTGATCAGACCCTGTCTTCTTACCTCTAATGCACAAATCTGTTACATCCGTCTTTGCAGCAACATCAATTTATGTATTTATTTATTTTGAAAATAGTTAAAAAGGAGTGCATTCCAATAATTTTTGCTATGGCATTGAAATTGGTACTGAGAATCGTGAAATTTTTACAGAAAAATGTATATTACGATGTTATGATGAACTATATGTCTTTCTCCACTGACGTCCTGTGTTATTCAAAGCGTTTGTGAGGATGCTGATTTTTAGAAGACAGCTGTCCGACTCTGAGATGAAGAACAGGAACATGGTTTGTGTAACATTAGCAGCACATTATTAGCTGTTTGATAACGTAATCAAGCAAAAGGCTAATCATATTAATTACCGTTATGTAAAAAACGATACCATTGTGCAGTGTTTACCTCAGTAAGTTGACCGCGTGGATCTCTGAGCTCGTGCGAGTGAGTGGAGGCGGGGCTAATTAGCATATTCAAAGATCTGCGCATAGTAAATGAGGCAAGGTACACCCTTACAGTTACATTCAAGCTATTTTAAGGCATGAAGACATTTTTTTCCACAGGAAATGTGTCATTTTGGTGATCAAAGATGAGTTTTAATAAAATTATTGACTACAGGGGGACTTTAAACAAAAACATCTGCCTGGTTTGGCAAAGTATTTCAAAGTATTTAGATTACATTACTCACCTTGAATTACATTTTAAAAGTAACACTCAACCCAGGTACATATTGTAGGGTCACTATGTTTTTCAATAGATGTTTATAATAATAATAATAATAATAATAATAATAAATGAATAAATAAAAAGCTTAGCATTCCATATATTTATTTATCCTTTATATTATTCCTCCATTAAATTTAAATGAATTGATCTGCTATATTATATTTATTTTATTTGTATTTATTTATTTATCAATTAATTTATATTGATTTTTGAATTTATTACATTTGCTTTTTTATTCGTTGTATGCTGGTTCTTCTGTTTCTTATGTTTTTTTCTAAATCCAGTTTAAATGCCAACTTATTGATAAATCACGATTTTACAGTTGATTGTGAATAGCAGTCATTGTAATCAGACTCAGCAGGAAGTTTAGCATTGAATCAAGAATTTGACGTAGAAACATTTCGACAGCTGTGCAACTAGACTGCGACCAAAAAGACCCTTTGTTATGAACAATTGATGGTACAAAAGGCCAGTCAATTAGGCTGCAAGTTCACCAGTGCAGTATTTAAAGAGCACAAAGCAACATTGATCCGCAGATCCGTAATGAAATTATCTGCAGTGCTTTGGAGAGAGCCCAGCAGAAGTCTTGGAAACAGAATGTTTGTCTAGACCAGCGATGCAGGGAAAGCCACAGCCTAAAATGAATTTCGATCTGAAGCATGGCTCCGCTCCACTGACGCTTACAATCACATTTGTCTCCTTGGCCTGCTAAAGATGATCTAGTAGCTTCCTTCCAGCCTGGCAATGGGCGGATGTCTTGTCCAGACATAATACAGCACATATTAGGATGATGTGTTTGTAAAGACAAAAAGGACAAGGGAGGAGAGGGAGGGGATTCAGAGGACGAGAACAACCTGAATTCGGGCTAGATAATTGCTCTGAATGCAGGTCATTCTCTATTTATTTTTAATAATGTTCAAGTTTAAACTAAACTAAAAGTTTTCTGTCGATAAAGGTATCCAAACAGTTGCTCATCTGTCTAATAAAGCACATAGGCCCGGTTTCACAGACAGGGCTTAGATTAAGCCAGGATTAGGGCTTAGTTTAATTAGGACATTTAAGTAGCTTTTATAAATGTGCCTTAGAAAAGAAAAAAATAGGGATGCACCGATACCGATACCAGTATCGGTCCCGGGCCCGATACCAAGCTCATGTACTCGTACTCGTAAAAATACCCCCGATACCAAAGACTGATACCTCACGTGACGTAACTGAAAGAATTGTCCGTGCACAGAGACACCGGCGGCAGCAGCAGAAACAATGTCAGCCTCAGAGTTGTGGAAATACTTCAAAATTAATGATGACAACACACACATTGCGAACTGCATGCTCTCAATCACAATTCGTTATCGATTAGTGAAGGCGGGATAGGCGGAATCGCGCTGAATGACACAGACCAGAAGCGCTCACTCTGCGATCCCAGTTCTCTCAGACAGCGTGCGATCAGTTCTCCTCGTGCCTGAATGGTCAAAAGCACACATAATTGTCAAAATGTCCATCGTGTGGAGTATCTCACGTAAATACAGTCGGTTATGGCTTAAGTGGACGTAAACATTTGGGTGAAAACAGGATGTCTGTCAGTATCCATGGATTTGGTCTTAAAGGGACCATAGCCTATACTGCATTGTCATTAATATATTGTCATTAATGTTAATAAAACAACAAAATATGTTAAATAAATGTATACATGGTAAATAAACCCACTGTATCTGAAAAACAAGTTTTTTAATTTGTATCTCTATAGTATTTGTTGTATTGTTTGTAATTTGTTTGTAAATTTCTTTTTATATTACAACAATTATTGGTAATTCTGCCCTTTGAAGGTTATTGGACACTGAAAATTTTTAAACTTAAAGAACAAAAATATTACTTTTTTCATTAGAATAATAATAAAGAAGCTGTCCTACATTCATTAGTCTCACTGTGTTGTGCTTGGAAAACTGCAACAAAAAAAAAAAAAAAAAAAAAAAAAAAAAAAAAAAAAAGAGAGAGAGAGAAATTAATAAATGTATAGGTATCGGCAAGTACTAGAAAAAAGTATCGGTACTCATACTCTGTCCTTAAAAAATGGTATCGGTGCATCACTAAAAAAAAAAAAACATTACTGATGCACATCTTGAGACAAAACAATGGCACTGACATATTTTAAGATATGTCAGCACAAGTTCATTTCAGTTAAAACAAGCCTGTGAAACCAGGGGAATATATATTAAAGTGTTATTGATGTTTCCATTGTTTCTACGGAAGTAAAAACGGAAATCGAGGGTAACGTGGATATGACGCCATTGACGCAATGACACGGGCCGTCACACTGGTTAAAATTGCTGATTTCTCTGGATTTAAACGTTGTTGAAAACATCCAAAAATCGTACATATTGTGCCTTTAACTAAATCTAGCCAGTGTTGCTTCTCAGGTTTATCTTGTTTCAAGGTTTTTTTTTTATCAATTGTCTTTCTATTAGGGTTGTGCAAAACAACCAATTATCATAATCGACTAGTCAGTGTTGAGGGAGCCCTGTATAATTAATTAGGCTGCGTCAGATCCACAAAACCCCATTCAGACACGTTTCTTCAGGGATATATGGAAACTAAGCGCAGCCCTTCAATAGGGTAATTCAACAAATAAGCAGGCAAAATAACTTTAACCATTTATTGTACAAAACTATCAAAGTCCTCTCAAGAACGACTCGTATTGAGATCGGCACATTGTGGCTGCAGAATGATGCACTTCAATAATCTCAGACTCACTGAGTGATCAAAAGAGACGATCTGAAGTCTGACATTGAGTGTCTTCATTTATTGTTTTAGGTGGTG
This sequence comes from Ctenopharyngodon idella, assembly GCF_019924925.1. Lineage (NCBI taxonomy): Eukaryota > Metazoa > Chordata > Actinopteri > Cypriniformes > Xenocyprididae > Ctenopharyngodon > Ctenopharyngodon idella. Next base: position 1,655,843 of record NC_067242.1, on the reverse strand, counting down.
TATGGTGTTTTAATGGCTGTAGCGGTGCTGCTTTAAATTAGATTAAGTAAGAGATGAGAGAGCTTTACCATGTAGACTACAGCACAGCCTACTATCAGCAGACAAAACTCTTTGAGAGAAATTGCGTTACTTAATTATTTAAGAACTATGTCTCTGTAAAGAAGCACCAACACTAAAATATAAACTCACTAATCGATCACACTAATCGAATAGTCGATACTGCACATCCCTTTACTATCCCTACTAAAGTATAATTGTGTAAATAATTGTGCCTGATAACAGCTGCATGATCTAGAATTTTATGTTAGCAAAGCTAAATGGTCAAAATGTACTATATCTGCTGCTGAAAACCCCACTGAGTGTATAACACTGTGTCCTAACCAGTAGTAACGCGATAAAGGGTATTTTTCCATGTTAAAGGGTTAGTTCACCCAAAAATGAAAATTCTGTCATTAATTACTCACCCTCATGTCGTTCCACACCCGTAAGACCTTCGTTCATCTTCAGAACACAAATTAAGATATTTTTGATAAAATCTGATGGCTCATTGAGGCCTCCACTGACAGCAAGATAATTAACACTTTCAATGGCCAGAAAGGTAGTAAAGACATATTTAAAACAGTTCATGTGACTACAGTGGTTCAACCTTAAATGTTATGAAGTGACGACAATACTTTTTGTGTGCCAAAAAAACAAAATAATGACTTTATTCAACAATATCTAGTGATGGGCGATTTCAAAACACTGCTTCATGAAGCTTCGAAGCTTTACAAATGTTTTGTTTCGAATCAGTGGTTCGGATATATTATATATTATATATATATATATATATATATATATAAATAAAATGCTATACTATACAAATATATTTATATATAATCAAATGTATACAAATTTATTTGATTCATTTAAAAATACCTGTGACAGAATAAAGAACATAGACAAAACATACTTTGTCTTGTATTAACTTCCGCCTCTATTTGTGCCTGAACAGACGCATACACGCAAAATAATATTCTTCTCAGCAAGTATTCATGTAAACGCAGTCACATATGGCTTACATGAATGTAAACAATTGAGAAAGAAAAAGGATGCATATCATTGTATTGGATCCGTGCATTTGGTCTTAAAGTGACAGCAGCCTAATATTCCTGCTGCTGTCTGATGTAAATGAAACAACAAATTACAAAGAGAAAATCAATTTTATAGCTTTTACAAAGATTAATTATATTTAATTTATATAATGAAGACTATGTAGTGTTTTTTTTCTTTTACATTTGATTATTTATTTAATCATTTGATTATTTCTGTACCTGAATAGCCTAGCACTGTTTATTTCATTTGTATGTTTGTTCTATTGTATTTATGTAATGCTTGCAATTTGTTTATCTTCTATGCAGATTCACTCCCCTACAAAATCACCTCAATCACTCTAGAATGATTCATTCTTTCAAATAGAACCGTTTTCATATCGCAATATATATTGCAATGTCAGTTTTTTTCCCCAATACCGTGCAGTCCTAGTGCGTACACACCTGTTGTGAATCCAGTGAACACTTAGCATGAGAATGTTTTCTATTCACATAAATAATTACCTTTAAGTTTTGTAATTGTGAATGAAACCCACTGTCCTTAAGCTAGCTTGTAAAAACAGTGCTTTAGTACTTCTTCAAAGCTGAGCTAAAACAATTTAAATTCATCCTCGCGGAGCTGTTTGACTGGTAAAAGGGGACACCCTCCCCTCGAGGGCTCGCTCCCACTTCAATGACAGAGCTTCTTCTGTGAGGCTTTTGGCACCGCGACAAGTCGCCATTGAAGAAAGAACCAACTGGCGTCACTCTGTCCTCACGTGTGAGTCTCTCGCACACACACACACCCGCACATAGACACGTATTTTATCTGTGGCTTTCAGGAATAAAATCTTGTTCCCTGAATGGTGTTCTATCTGCTGTCGGGAATCTCCCCTGAGATTCTGGTCACAAAACACAAAGGCACATGTCTCTATGTGCTGGTGACGTGCTCGATATTCACGTGCTGGGTATATAACAGCACTTTCTGCGTCATTCTGAGTCCTACAGGTGTTTAGCAGGGTTTATAATGTACCTTGAGTAAATGAACATCAGCACAACTGGTCACTACTTGGTCATTACATGCAAAAATGAATGAGAAATTCTTTCTTTGTGTTCCCCCCATTACTTGTCACAGCACTTACATATTGTTGGTTTGATTGCTTCTATTGTTTTCCTCATTTGTAAGTTGCTTTGGATAAAAGTGTCTGTTAAATGTACATGTAAATGAGTATTAAAAAAAATTAATTAATTAAAAAAAAAAGGCATTTATTTGAAAAAAAAAAAAAAAAAAACTGTCATTTTAGTATTAATTTTATACTATTAAGAGTATTTATTAATATTTAGAGTTTTATTTTTAGATTTATTTTTAATTTAAAATTTAGTGATGTGCTTTTGTTATTTTTATTAGTTTTTGTACATTTTAATATTTATATTTAGCTTTTTATTTCAGTTTTAGTAATTTTAGTACTTAAATGTATTTTATTTCAGTTAGTTGCCGGGACAATATTTCTAATACTTTCTGTTAAAAGTTTTAAAGTTTAAGTTTTTCACCTAATATTTATATATTTTATTTTATTTCCGCTTTATTCCAATTAAAGGATTAGTTCACTTCAGATTTAAAATTTCCTGATAATTTACTCACCCTCATTTCATCCAAGATGTTCATGTCTTTCTTTCTTCAGTGTAAAAGAAATGAAGGTTGAGGAAAACATTCCAGGATTTTTCTCCATATAGTGGACTTCACTGGGGTTCAATGGATTGAAGGTCCAAATGTCAGTTTCAGTGCAGCTTCAAAGAGCTCTACATGATCCCAGACGAGGAATAAGGGTCTTATCTAGAGAAACAATCTGCCATTTTTTCGCATATACTTTTTAACCACAAATGCTCGTCTTGCTCTGCTCTGCGATGCGCCACGCATTACATAATCATGTTGGAAAGGTCATGCGTGACATAGGCGGAAGTACCACGGTAGGGCAAAAAACTACATCTCATTCAGAGCAGTGCAAGACGAGCATTTGTGGTTAAAAATAAAAAATAAAATATTTATTTTTTTTAGAAAATGACTGATGGTTTCTCTAGATAAGACTCTTATTCCTTGTCTGGGATCATGTGGAGCTCTTTGAAGCTGCACTGAAACTGTAATTTGGACCTTCAACCCGTTGAACCCCAGTGAAGTCCACTATATGGAGAAAAATCCTGGAATGTTTTCCTCAAAAACCTTCATTTCTTTTCGACTGAAGAAAGAAAGACATGAACATCTTGGATGACATGGGAGTGAGTAAATTATCAGGAAATTCTCATTCTGAAGTGAACTAATCCTTTAAAAAAATATATTTTTAGTAGTTCCAAACTTGTATGGTATGCATCTCTTTTTTTCTTTCTTTTTTTTTTTTTTTTGTGGAACACAAATGATTTTATTTTGAAAAATGTTGTTGTGGACCCCAGAAACTTTCATTGTAAGGACAAAAAACTATTAAAACATTTTTAAAATGACCATTTTGTGTTCTGCAGAAGAAAGTTAGTCATACAGGGGAACAACATAAGAGTGAATAAATGACAGAATTTTAATTTTATCATTTTATAGGTATCATTTCATGTATACAGTTATTCACAGGGATGAACAACACCACAAAAGTATCATAGAAGTAGTCTTTATGGGTCTGTGCACTATATTCCAAGTCTTTGTATGTAGAACAAACCAAAATCCTGATCCATGGTTAAAGAAAGTCTATTTGATTCGTCGCACAGAATCACTCTGACAGATTCATCTCAAAATCAACTCAGAGATCTAGTGGCAGCAGTTAACATCTCAATGGAGAGAATCACTTAAAATGTTGGTTTGTTCATCACACAAAGCAATCGTATGACCTCAGAAAACTTGGAATTTAGCACACTAGCCATATAGACTACTTTTATGGTATGTCTATGGTGTTTTTGGGTGCTTTTTTAATTCTAGAACGCTCCAGTCCACATTAATTGCAATTGCATGGGGAAAAACAATCAATAGATTCAATAAAATGTCTCCTTTTGTATTGCACAAAAGAAAGAAAAAGTCATATGAGTTTGGAACAACATGAGGGTTTGTATATGATGGTGACACTTTAGTATGGGGAACAATTCTCAGTTTTAACTAGTTGCTTATTACTAGAATATTGGCTGTTTATTAGTACTTATAAAGCACATATTAATGCCTTATTCTGCATGACCTTATTCTACATCCCTTAATCCTACCCCATACCTAAACTTAAACGCTACAACAACTACCTAACTATTAAGTTTATTGAGGAAAAAGTCATAGTTAATAGTAAATGTGTGTTCCTCATACTAAAGTGTTACCTATATGACTACAGAATTTATCAGTTCAAATATTCATTTTTGTTCACACATTATGTGTATTGTATACATTTTTGAGGGAGCAAATTTGCCAGCAGGATGCAGTTGTCACTGTGGTAAATCAACAAACTCTGTGTGCAGATAATGAGATTTACTGTACATGTAAGAAAGGGCAAAATCTATTTACTTACTCTGTTTGATCAGCCTCTTGTCGGCCACCACAACATTCTCCGCATCCACCACAATGACCTTCCCGTCCCGCGGGCCCACAGCGAAGTTATCGAAGCTGACGTCCAGCAGGTAGAGAGCAAAATCGAAGTCGTTGTTGGTAAGCTGCTCGGCAATGTCCATCAGCTGCTTGGCCAGGTCTACTCTCTTTTCCCAGGGAGCATTGAAGAAACTCCACAGCTCCTCGCCCACGTAGTTCACTGCCACCATTCGCCCGCAAGCGCCCAGGTACTTCGCAAACGGCCAGCCTTCGTCTGAAGGGAAACTCTGAGAAAAGCACACAAGGGAACAATTTGGAGTTTGTGCTCAATAACAGTTAAAAGACCCTACTGAGTGAGTTTTCGAAATTCCCATCGTACCCCTTCAACAAACGTCAAGTTCAAATGAAAACGTTTCTTCGGCCAAACTAAGTTGGCTACTCCATATGAACTTTTATCGAACGACAGTAAATTGGACTATGGGGAATTGTGATTGGTATCAACGCTGATGGCAACGCTTCTGGTGTCCAGACGATGGAATTGAAATGTTTTGAGATGAAAGCTAACAGCTCTGGTAGGAGGGCTACTTGAAGAGGGGGAAAAACACAACATCAATTGCATGCAAAACAGCAGGTTATTATTTTAATATGATGCTTGTTTTGTCTGACTCACATAGAGGCAGGAAAATCGTGGATGCTGGGGAGGCATCTGTCAGTTTTGACTTTACATTGCTAGCCTCTTCAGATATAAACAAATGAGGCAAGTAAAGCAGCTGTACCCCAGTAACTGGGTTGGTCTCTAAGGGCCTTGAGTGGGCACGTCTCATTACAGCTTCTCTGTCTATTCCATCTACAGCGGCATGGAAGAGCAGAGTCAATTCGATATGAAAGAGCACAAATTAGAGCTAAATAAAAGGAAAAACCAAATACATTCACTGTCCAGGACACACAATCTGTTTTATTCAATCAGAGTGCCACTCTATTCTAATGATTCATATTTGAAATGTACAAAACCTTCGTCTCGTTTTGCTCTGGGAACTTACAGTTGATATTCAGCAATAATTTCACCTGCTTTTTTTCCCAGAGCTCCTCAAATGACTCACACGAGCTTCATTGATATTGACAGACAGCGCTGCGCAAGGGAAAAAAGGCGTACAACTGCAATTGGATTCCCTTTTATTTCACAGTCAGAGAAATTTAATAGTCTAGTTTAATCTGCCTCAGAATCTGGTTAAAGTTTAATGTAGAGTCTCATTAATATTTCACTATACACATATTATTTAAAAACATACAATCAGTAAAAGGACACAGAATAAAACGGCTGGAGTTTAGTCTGAGAGCTTTTTTGTTACACACTTCGTAATGAAGAACAGGAGAACACAAATGGAGCATTCAGAATAGCATACTACCATAGTATGTGTGTCATTTTTGCAGTATGAAGTGTGTTTTGCACAATATCTTAATTGTCTTTTTGCATGCAATACCCAGATAAGTTAATACTGAAGTTTGGGGTGATGGCAGTACCCACAAGATGCAGCTGGATCTCAATAATAGTGTCCAAGTTACGACGCTCAATGTTTAATGCAAAGGGAAATATTTTCTTTTACAAAAATCGCTTTAAGGACTACAACAAGCTTCTTCCCGGGTTGGTGGCATCACTAACCCTAAAATTTACACAAACCCCACCCCTGAGAACACGCAACAAGGGGGCGGGGCCATGTCGGGCTGCTTTAGAGAAGAGGAAGAGTTGTTGTAGTAGAGTGTTGTTGTCATGCCGTCATTTTACGCCGGACTGCTTCACAAACGAGGGTCAATTCAACACTGGATTTGCACAAAAGATTAACATGACGGCACATGCTAGTCGACGAGTTGAATCAACTCCACAGCAACTACATAAATTTATCCACTAACCGTTCAGAAACGTCCAGTTTCAATCTAAAAGTTGTAACTTCTTCCTGAGTCTCTCCATCAGTGTCGACTCCGGTTTGAACAATGTAAGTCTGAATACCGTTACTGACAATCCTCATTTTGGCTGCGTGAGATTCTCCAGCTTTGTTGTTGTTGAGCAACCGAAGCGTGAGCTGTTAAAGCTCCGCCCTCTTCTGGAAAGGGGGGCGGGGAGCAGCAGCTCATTTGCATTTAAAGGGACACACACAAAAATGGTGTGTTTTTGCTCACACCCAAATAGGGGCAAATTTGACAAGCTATAATAAATGATCTGTGGGGTATTTTGTGCTGAAACTTCACAGACACATTCTGGGGACACCAGAGACTTGTATTACATATTGTAAAAGGGGAATAATAGGACACTTTAATAGATAAAATAATTTTGACTCACTATTTGATTGTCCAAGTCACATACTACCATGTCCAATCGTGTCCAAAATCTTTGATGTTTTACTGCATTGTGTCAATTTCCACAAAATTGCAAAAATGCTGAATATTCATAATTATTTGTCGCTGAAATAAACAACATAATGAGGTCTATGTAGCCCACTACTGTATGAACCAGTCTTGTGACCAAATGACCAAACACATTACATTTCACTCGCTCTTACAGTAACAGTGTTATTGTCCTCCATCAGTTCTTTCTTGTCAACCCCCTTCTTCATCTTCCTCTCCATCTGTCGTTCTATCAGCAGTGTACACGCAGAAGCTAGACAGCTTTGATGTTGCATTAAGCCTTTGACTCTTTAGCCGTGGCCTCTAAGAAGGGACAGATGAGATAAGACTCAAACTACCAGGCCGCGCTCCAGTTAGACCAACAAATCCACACGGTAAACAAAACACACACTCCCCTCTAATCAGAGCTAAACTGTGCCAACAATTTGTACAAATCCAATTTGTTCCAAAGCACTATAAAATGGAGAGTGCAATAATAACAATATTATCCCACTCTCATATTAGTAATTAGTGCGAAGCAGAGCGGAAGCGGGCATGCAGTCTGCGAGTAAGGGCGGTCAATACTCTAAGAGGACTGGGTCAATCAGCAGAGAACAGCCCAGCCTCAAAGCGCTGCTCACTCCCAGCACACTTCCTGTGTTTGTTCGATCAGGGGCTCTCCAGAAGGAAGGGGGAGAAATCCACGGAGAGCGGAGGAATATACCTCCCAAACCTCAAAGAGAAGGATTTGAATAGAGAAACAGCAGGCCAATAGCTTTTGTGTTGGGCTTTGTTGAAGTCTTGCTCTGTTAATGAGGGTTAAGGGTGGCCTTTACCAAAGAAAGACATGCGTAAGGAGGCCCGGAGGCTGTTTGGCATTACAGCATATACAGGCGCATTTACATAGCTTAGTTCATGCAGCAGCAGCTGTCAGTCTGGGACTCGTTAAATTGATCAAAAGTGACAGTAAAGATTTGCGCCTGGAATAAAGATTTTAAATAAATGTTCTTTTTAACTTTCTATTCATCAAAGAATCCTGGAAAAAATGTATCATAGTTTTCACAAAAATATTAAAGGATTAGTTCACTTTGGAATTAAAATTTCCTGACAATTTACTCACCACCATGTCATCCAAGATGTTTATGTCGTAATTTATTTTTGACTGAAGAAAGAAAGGTTTTTGAGGAAAACATTTCAGGATTTTTTTCCATATATTGGACTTCAGCGGTTACCAACAGGTTGAAGGTCCAAATTGCAGTTTCAGTGCAGCTTCAAAGAGCAAAATCTGTCATTTTCTTGAAAAAAAAAAAAAAATTATATTATATACACACACACTCTTTTTAACCACAAATGCTCGTCTTGCACTGCTCTGCGATGTGCCACACATTACAAAATCACGTTGGAAAGGTCATGCGTGACGTAGGTGGAAGAACCGATCCAGTGTCTACAAAGCGAACGTGCAAAGTCAAACACCCTTTACAAAAAAAAAAGAAAAAAAGAAAAAAAAAAAAAAAAAAAAGTAAAACAACGATGTCGGCCACTTATGAAGTTGGAGGAGAAAATTAGATGGAGTTTTTCGCCCTACCGTGGTACTTCTGCCTACATTACACGTGACCTTTCCAACATGATTACATAATGTGTGGCGCATCACAGAGCAGTGCAAGACGAGCATTTGTGGTTAGAAAATGACCAATCGTTCTGGTAAATAAGACCCTTATTCCTCGTCTGGGATCGTGTAGAGCCCTTTGAAGCTGCACTGAAACTGACATTTGAAGCCCACTATATGGAGAAAAATCCTGGAACGTTTTCCTCAAAAACCTTAATTTCTTAATTTCTTTACGACATGAACATCTTGGATGACATGGGGTGAGTAAATTATGAGGAAATTTTAATTCTGAAGTGAACTAATCCTTTAAGCAGCATAACTGTGTTCAACACTGATAATAAGAAAATGTTTCTTAAACACCAAATCAGCATAACAGAATAATTTCTGAAGGATCATGTGACACTGAATACAGAAGTAATGGCTGCTGAAAATTCAGTTTTGCCATCACAGGAACAAATTACATTTTAAAATATATTCAAATAGAAAACATTTTAAATCGTAAAATTTTACAATATTACTTTTTACAGTATTTTTGATTGAATAAAAGGCATAATCAATCATGACAACTCTCAAAGTAGTTTTGGTATGTTAATCAATGTAAATGTATTGGGTCTTGATTGACTAGATCTGCTATGCATGCTGCTTCAGAGCAAGTATAGACTTGCGGTAACACTTTAGTATAGGGAACACATATTCACTATTAACTACGACTTTTCCCCCTCAATAAACTCCTAATTTACTGCTTATTAATAGTTAGTAAGCTAGTTGTTAAGTTTAGGTATTGGGTAGGATTAAGAATGTAAAATAAGGTCATACAGAATAAGGCATTAATATGTGCTTTATAATGACTAATAAACAGCCAATATTCAATATGCATGCTAATACGCAACTAGTTAAAAGACCCTAAAATTAAGTGTTACCAGACTTGCTACTGCCATTATATACACATATAAGATAGTATAAGATATTTTGCTGCTGCATGAACAGACATTCATAAATCCCATAGCAAATCTTGGCAGGTGGAGCTGGGGGAGGTGGAGGGTTTCAGAAGAACTATTATCTGATTATATATATATATATATATATATATATATATATATATATATATATATATATATATATATATATATATATATATATATTAGATAGATAGATAGATAGATAGATAAATAGTCTATATCTATCTAACAAGACTATTTAAATATTGAGCAAGCAATCTCATTGGCTGCTTAATCAGCAAAGGTCAATCAGCTTGTGTCACAAGGTAATGGTGACATAGCTTGCATATTGCATGTAAAGTTTCATGACTGAACTAGATATTATTATTAATATTATAAGAGCTGTTGGTAGAATGATGTTATGACTAAAAATTATTCTCTCTTATCTTAAATGTTGCCATTGTCATGAAGATTAGCATGTTTTTCTCTCTGCTGGGTATCAGAATCAATGTTTGGTACAAACTTCTCTTTGATACACTGTGTCAAAATAATAGTGAATACTGTATAGTTAAAAATAATGAAAAAATACAGATTCAAAACAATATTTACAGTCTTTCATTTTCACAATTCATCCATTATTGAGTGATGCCCCTAGGAAACATTGAAATAATTGGGGAATAATTTAGAAAAAAGTTCAAGTAATTAATCGTGTTCAGTCCATGAAGAGCTGAAAAATGCTCTGCTTATTTGACGTTCCCCCAGTGCACTTAAAACTCTAATCCAGTATCCAGGAGTTATTAACGTTACCGATGAGGCGTTGAAGTGGCAAAATAAATTGGAAACTGGGGTCTCATTTAACGTTGACTAAACTTTAATATTAATAAAACGAGGTGCTTGGGTGGAAATCTTTCCCTTTATCTTTTTTAAGAAGCATGCAGCATGCTTATGAGAGAGAGAGAGAGAGAGAGAGACATTCAGAAGTGCTGAGGGAGCACAACTCCACCTGAAGCGATACAGTGGCCGCTCAGAATCAGTGCAAAATTTCCATTCTTATCCATACAATAACAAGTTCCTTTCTCACCTCTGATGTAGTTTATGTTAAAAAGAACCAAATTCAATCTTAAAAAAATAATCTTATTTTTCTGAAATTCGCTTGAACGTTTAGTCAAGGTTTCTCACCAAAAAGAAGTGTAAAAGACTTCAGGTTGTTTTTGCTACTGTACCTTTAACACATCAGTATGTAAATAAGCTCCATACTAGGGATTAGAGGATGACAGATTGATCGTTTTGCCAATTAATCAGCACCGATTGGTTATTGGCAAAAATCCACACCAACAGTTTTGCCTGTGTTGCGTCCATTGCTGGAGCGGCTGAGAAGGGTCCATTGTCATACAGTACGAGAGCGGCCTCTAGAGGTGAAATCACTGATGCCTTGTGGAGTTTGTTTTGACCATAGACTGTAAAAAAAAAAAAAAAAAAAAGATGGACGCCGCAATGCCGCTTCCTTCCATTGTAATGAACTGAACGTAAAACATTCGACGATGGGCATTGACATGTTACGCAAAAACGTCAGTTTGGAGCCTGGGCATGCGCAGAAGGAATCGTCAGTGGAGCCTGGAGGTGGAGTCGCGGTATCAAACTTCTACCCAGACGACTGCATCATCAAGATCAGATCACCTATCTGTTTTATTATCTATTGTTTATTATATTTTTTCTTTTCCTCCTTCCTTTTTCATTTGGCTTAATAACATCTGGCAAAGAGGAATTTACATTTATTTGAATGTTTATTAATGTACATTGCTCGTTTTCAAATAAATTACTAGTGATAACTAGTTCAAAACAACATATCATAATTGATGTATTTTAAATATATAAATTATACACAATTTGAAAAATTCTACCTGTAAAATAATATTCTGTTTCTAGAGCAATAATATTGTTGAAACAGCAAATTCAGTAGATAAACTCAATAACATGCCACAAGAAACAACTCTAAAATGTCAGAAACGGTCCTGCCATTTTAAATCATGTTCATCTAACGTTACAGGAGATCGATTGATGTAGACAGTGCTCTATAATTTATTAGAGTAGGCTATCATTAGTTTTGTCCTGCTAATTTTTATTTTATACCCATAAAAATAATTTGTAGGCTAACTGCCAGATAACGATCACCTGCTTTTTCCCGTCATGGCTAACGTTAGGCATGTTATCTTATCTTAAAAGCTAATAACCTTTATTAATTAGCTTATAAAGCATTTAACGTTACTGAAAAAAGCTCAGTGATCCATCAGATCCTGTAGGTCGGTTAGTACAGTTTACTGCTGAACAACTCATTTTGTCTGTGTGAAATAACACATAAATCGAAAATTAATAGTTATATATCTTCAATCTCCCCTCAAAGCTCCGACAGTTCTCAGAGAAGCTGTCAATCACAACTGTCAATCATAACAACACACCCTGTTTCTATAGCATCAAATTGCTAGCTAAAATCAAACTCATCACAAAAACGAACAACTGAACACATATCAGCGTGATAACAACTACCTTAAATGACCAAAACCATCTTTCGGAAAATTTTATTGGAAGTGTAATTTATTTTTTTATTTTGACTGAAGTCTCGTTCGTTTGCATGGAGAGTGCGGGGTTTATGACTTGTACTGCATCCAGCCACCAGGGGGCGATCAAAGAGCCCGCAGCTTCACTTTTCAGGACGTATGAGTCACACCCGGTTTTGACACGTGAGACTGTGCACTGCACACATCGGGACACTTCAGAAAAGGATTTAAAACTTAGTCAACGAAATGGTATGTAAACAGTATACTACAGTACATGTTGTCATACCATTATAAAGCAATTACTTTGTTGACTAGATGCTGTGTTAGTGGAGAAAGAACAGCAGTACGTTTTCCGTCAAGGCTGAAAGGACGCTAACATTAGTACCTAAAACAATGTGACAAAAAAAAAAAAAAGTCAGACCCAAATGTTTAATGTCACGATTGTTACCATCTATTTGCATTAGTTTATATCCAGCTGGTCACTTATGCATTCATTATCCAGTGAATTTGCATATTTAAAGCTAGTGATATGAGAAAGAAAATTGATATGTTCATGCTACTGACATTATAAAAAAAAAAAAAAGAAAAAAAAAAAGTCAGGAACGCATCCGATTTCAGTTCTTTTTTTAATCCTCATTTTGTTATTTAGATTACATAATCATCAAGTGTTCTAAAATAGAATTAGAATAAATTTTCCGTCAAAAGTATTGCAGTCATGGATAAGAAAAAAATAATAACTGTGAAACAAAAATTTAAGAACGCATTTAAAAATATAATTTTACTACCTTTCTGGACCTGCAAAGTGGTCATTAAATTGCTGTCTATGAAGGGATCAGAGGGCTGGGATTTCATCAAAAATATTTTAATTTGTGTTCTGAAGATGAATGAAGGTCTTACAGGTGTGGAACGACATGAGGATGAGTAATGACAGAATTTTCATTTTTTTGTGAACTAACCCTTTAAGTATTTGTGACTAATGTAAATAGTTTATTTTGGCTAAATGTCAGACGTTAAATTAATGAACCTGTAAATGTTAAAACCAAGAAGATAAAAAAGAGAGAACATAAAGAAGAGAGAATGAGACCAAGTGCCCAGCGGATCTCTAGAGAATCTCACCCTGCTCAAAATGAAACAGCCTCAGACAAATGGCTTTTCTCCAGAGGAGAGGATGAAAAGAGTAAACCTGCAGTTTTTACAATGTCACGCCCTTCCCAACAGCACCTCACACGAGAGCAAGTCTGTTGTGTGCGTTTGTGCTTGTAAGAGTGAACTACATATCTGTTGGTCAGATAATTATTTGGTAACACTACATGTGCAGAGTCAGATGGTGGAAATCACAATGAATGATCAACAATAAAGATGGGAAAATGTGTGAGCAAAATTAACTAGTGGCAGTGCATGTGTATTTATATCTTGCAGACTAAAAAACATTTAGGTTTCTATGACATTTATTCTTTTATATGTGTGTTGTTTAATGAGCTTCTGAGTTGTTGTTTTTCCATAGTGCATAACGTTTATGGTTATATTCCCATCTCTAAATTCACAAAGGTATTTCCATTTTGCAAAAAGGTTCATCCTGACAGCAAGCGAATTCCTATTAAACATCAAAGACTTCATAAAATGAGTGAGAGCATATGATGCATTAACCACAGACTTCAACAGAGAAAGGGAGCGCAATAATTTGGCCTAAAATATTCATTTTGATAAAATATTTGTTGGTTTAAAATCCTAGGCTACATGTAATGAAAGTAATTATATTTTTATGAGAACAGTAACTATAGTTGGATTACAACATGTAATGAAATATAAATGTAAGAATTTCCACACATTTCCTGAAGAAACAAATGACAGCCAGTAATGAACACTCTACCTCTGACATGTTCATTATTTTGTGACCGTTTTTCTTACAGAAAATACAGAATATAAAATCCGATTATTCAAAGGAATAATCTAAATATTATTCGATTACCCAAATAAATGTTAGTTACAGTACTTCACATAGCTCATGCATTTTCTAGATGTTTGCTACAAGACACCTGAGAATCAATGATGTTGATGATATTGCTGCTATTAAGTATTTTAATAATACATATTATATATGCATGTAAAAGCGTTACTAAAAATTATCAGATTTATGGCGGGGCTAGTGAAAAATGTCCTTATTGATGAGCCAGGTTGACTTTTTCCTTAAAACATCAATGGCATGTTAGACTAAGTAATGCATTTTTAAATTCAAGTACATTTTCTAAACATATGTAGATAACCATTATGTTGGCATTTGTTTTGTCACACATTTATTTTGATACTTAAATATATAATTGTCTTAAAAAAGAATCTGAAATAGTATTTTAAATACAGTTGTTGTTAACATCCTGGACGGACATAGTGTAGTTGAGAATAGTCACTTAAATCACAATTCCCGTGGAACTCCAATTATGATGCTGTTGTGATATTACATAATGTATTCATTGTTTAACAAGGTTTGCTTAAGCAGTTAAACAAGAGGGATTGCTGGACAGCTAGATGTAAACTCATCATGATTGGCTCTCAGATTCGGCTAGAGAGTGCGTACCGAAGTTCAAGACTGCCTCGTGATATGTGACTAACATGCCTTTTAATTATTCCGTATGAAATGCAAATATAGGTAAAATGTCAAAGGTGAAATTGGCTGGAAATATCCTCTGATGTTTAATTTAACAGTACGGCACGAACATCATTACGATGTTCTTAGTGCTTCATCTTGTCCTGAACTGGATCAGTCAGAATTAATTTGTTTGCCCAGTAAAATGTTCATCACAAACTTGTTACTGGCTTGTCTGGTTTTCTTGTAATGTTGCAGTTCTATCGACCACCTGCTTACCCAATAAACAACACCAACACATGATAGAGTCCCAGTACTTTATCTTTCTAGCTTTAACCTCCTCCTGTTTCACCCAGAGTTCATTATTAAACACACTTCTATAAACAAACATTCATGCCAACGGTAGATGATCTTCTGTTGCAGATCCCGCTGGAAAAACAGGTGCACAATATGTATCGGTACTAGGGATGGGCACAAGTATTCGATCATGAAAACGATAATCGCTGTGACTTTAAAACATATGTATCTTTTATCTAATTGGTTATTGCGGCATGTTGGGTGGTACCTGGGGTCTGATTGGTTAATGTTAGGACAGCATGTCGTCCAGAAACTACAGACAGTAGAACTAAAGTGAAACTGTGGCTTTGAAAGCACGCAGTGATGCCTGGAATCACTTTGACGATGAAACTACTAAAGTGTATGATGTGCCAATCTGCTATACATAACATTATAATGAGAACACCATTGTAATAGATGTTGTAAATTCTTTGTGCTTTAGTTGCCCATGTTTTAGAGTTGTTGTTACGGGAAGAGCTCAACAGGAGTTATACATTCAGACAAACACATCAAGTTCATTTGCACATTTGCAGCATTTGTGCAGATGCAAGTTGTAATTGACCTGCGACTCGACTTGGACTTGTGAACTAACAACTCGAGACTAGACTTGGACTTGTGAACAACCGACTTGCGACTCGACCTGGACTTGCGAACAACCGACCTGCGACTCAACCTGGACTTGCGAACAACCGACTTGCGACTCGACTTGGACTTGTGAACAACCGACTTGCGACTCGACTTGGACTTGTGAACAACCGATCTGCGACTCGACTTGGACTTTTGAACAACCAACCTGCGACCCGACTTGGACTTGCGAACTAACCGACCTGCGACTCGACTTGGACTTGCGAACAACCGACTTGCGACTCGACTTGCACTTGCGAACAACCGACTTTGCAACTCGACCCGGACTTGTGAACAACCGACCAGCGACTCGACTTGGACTTTTGAACAACCGGCCTGCGACTCGACTTGGAACTGAAGAGAGACTTGTGAAAAACACAAGTCATTTTGGTACGCATTCCCGATTTCATTCTCTCTTTACTACCGCACACGAAAGCATCAGCTGTCAGAGTCTTGCTCGCTGTCCATTTTTCAAGTAGTACATGTTCCCCCACAAAAACATTGATGGTGCATTAATAACAACAAGAAGTTATTCTCTCGTCGTATTTTCATCAACAGCATGTTTTAATTAAAATAGTTTCATTATCGTAATGACGCACATAATCCCTAGCTCATAGTAGTAAAACGTCTACTATAATACAATGAAATATTAATGATATTTATAATACACAATTTGTAATACACAGATACTTTTAATAGCCATCAATGCAGAAATATGCTTTTTGCCAGCAGAAGTGTAGTTACGACAGCTACCACCTACTTGGGTTGTGGGATAAGTTCAATATTCAGAATTAGGGTGTCATTACCTTGGCATCAAAATGATTGCGTTTACCAAAATAGATGTTAGCTGCAGCCCTAAACTGAAGCTTAAACAGTCTCATTACAGACAACAGTAATTAGCATCCATCCCTCCCAGTGTTTCACGTGTAACTTTCACTAACCGCCTTTCTCATGTAAAACGCTTTGCCAGGGTGTGGTGAAATTCTCCACATTTTCTCCAGTCGTCAATCCCAGAGATCTACAACAGACATGTCAGGACAAGTGTCTAGCACTGATTCAGATGAAGAGTGACGGAAAGCTACAGTAAATGAAAAAAAAAAAAAAAAAAAAACAATGTGTTGCCTGTGAAACATATTACACAGTCTGATAAGCCAATTTAAAGGGCTGTTGAGGAAGAACTAAACATAAGTTGTTTTGTTCTTCACATTAAACGGCTGCCCTTTTCCCTCAAACCCCGTCGTTGACCTACAGTCCGCCACGCAGGCGTGGAAGCAGAACAGCCCCCGTCTGGCATTTTGCTTGGCCATTAAATTTTAAAACCGAGTCAGTCTACAGAGAGAACTCGTCCCTGCAGGGTGCAGTGCTTATTCTACTGCTTGGCAGACTTTTCTACAACCCTTCCCCCAAAATCTCCCTCTCTGCATCTCATCTTGAGCTACAGACCACCAATCCACCAGCTGAGGACAAGAACGAGTGAAGAGAGAGATAAAGGTTTAGTTCTGTATACTCAGTCTGCTGGGTGAACAAGCACAAGCAACTGAGGTTTTAGAAGTTCATGTAAGACAGTTAAAATTATATAAGAATGACACAATGGGTGATGCTCACTTGCTGGGCGTAACTCATTTATTTTAAAGCACATTAATTTGATTAGTTAAATAAAAATATATACCTTTTTAAAACTACAAATGTTCGCCTTGGTACAGCTCTGCAGTGCGTGTCCACAAAAAGGTTGTTCACGACCTTCCCAATGTGCATACATGATACCTGTTTTTACAAGTGTGGAGAATAAGCGTGGTCCACACGTTGACTAGTCATTGCTGTATATTAGTATTTCTGTCAGTTTATTGTTTAACCCTCTGGGTCAGCGAAATGTGCTGGCATGATCACTTGAATTAGATGGAGAAAAATCCTGGAATATTTTCCTCAAAAACCTTAATTTCTCTTCGGCTGAAGAAAGAAAGTCATACACATCTTGGATGGCCTGGGGGTGAGTAAATAATCAGAAAATTTCATTTTTGGGTGAACTATTCTTTTAACTGAAGATATACTCTCTGAAAATAATGCAGTTTTGCTCCTTGTGTACTTTTAGGTAATCTAAATATTGTAAATAAGATGCATTACCTACATAGTATGCAAAAAATCATAATGGTATATGAAAGAGAGGCACGGATAGCTTCTGCAGACACATCAATGTTTTCAAACTCTGGTGCTCATGGTAGATCTGTCTTTAAATTAATTCCTCTATGAAAAATCTGAACAGGATTATTACCCAACTGTAATGGTTTATAGCAGAGGTGGACAGAGGTGACCCTTGAGATCCACTTTCCTGAAGAGTTTAACAATCTAATCAAGGTCATCAGGATTCTCGTTCCACTGACTTTGATTCTTACACATGCGAACGCTTGGGACCGGAACTGCAAACGTATCACATTTTGGAGCGTTCTCACCTGGGAATTCGTATCACGTGAAATGTCTGACCAAAGACTGAATCATCTCTCTCTTGGCAGAAGTACCAGTACTTCGGTACCAAGTCAGTACTGAAATTTTGAAAATGTGACGATACAAGCATTTCTGTAGTACCGGAAGTACTGAGTACCGGGTATATTCGGTACCCACTGATAGGCCTGTGCCAGTATTTTACGTGAATATTACAAGACTGAAGCACAACGCTTTGTTTGCATAAGAATTAATAGGTTAGCAATTAAATGTTAAATCGCAGCCATGGAAACATTTGGATTCATGCCCAATGAGAGAGGTACAGCTTCGTCGGCTTTGTTTTGCGAATCGCAATCTGGTCACCCGATTATCAGCGAATTTAACAATATTCCATTAGTTATTCCACTGGACATAGAATCAGGTGTTTCTTTACCCAAATCGTCACTCACGTCTCACCCATTTTCACAGGGAATTATAAACGTTTCTTCCTTTGGTTTGCTTTTAATTAGACCTATTATATTCACGTTTGTAAAATAGAAAAAACACTGTAGGACAGAAACCTTTTCGCTTGCACGTCAAATTATATTTAACACAGTTTGTGCTTGTTATTAGACTTGATAAGGCGTGTCGAGTTTATTTGTATAGCGTGTTTCACACATGCCGGTGATTTTAGTTTTGCTTTCTCTGGCAGCGCAAAATCAAACATAGCCTGAATGTCTTGCCACTGCAGAAGACAAAACTCACTCTTCAGATTACCATCATGGTCTCATCTATAAATAATAAACTCATTTAATTTAATATTTTTAAAAAAAAATAGTTAAATAACATAGTAAAATAGTTCCAAAAGATTTTGCTGTGGTACCGAAATTGGTAGGCCTACAAAAACTGTAAAATTTTTAATGATATTGGTACAGACTACTGAAATTTTGGTACTGTGACAACCCTACTTTAAATGTTATAAAAAAGAAACTGCAGAGTGTGATGTCACATTATGACCGTTCCAGTGTCCGTACAAATTTCGCAGGCTCAAAGTCTAGTGTGACCGCCGCTTTACTAGAAAGTCACAGGCAGGTGAATTTGATCAGGGTTGGAGCTAAACTCTGCAAGAAGTTGCCCAGCCCTAGTCAATACTATGCATTCAGAAAACAATGCGCAAACGCAGTGGCTTAAACATCATCAGCTCATTGGCAATTGACTGGTTATGACTGAAACCCTTTCATGTTGTTTTTTAAGCTCTAAAAAAGACCCTGCCCTCATTTGACTCCACAATCCAGAGGGAGCTTTCGGAAGTAGCGTTTGCCACTTTTTCTCCAGCTGAACTCACAAAATATGTCAGGTGCAGGGAGGAGTGTCTCGACAAGCGCCCGTTCTGAAGGCAAGTGCTGCACCCTTGACTGCGTTAACCCCACAGGCCTGTCATGTCCTGTTGTCAAGCTGGCTGAGCAGGCAGAGCCTATGCTAACGCGGGGGCTGTTAACAAAGTACCATGCTCCTGGCTAAATTTGAGCAAGGTCACCTAAACCAGGCTCTACATCTATCGAACATGACCTCATGCATCACAGCTTCACAGACAGAAGATAAAATGCAGGGAACGTTGGCTCATGAAAGTGTGAATTAATAACCGTCTCTGCAAAGAATGTGGGTCATAGAATCTCTTCAACCGTCTCGAGAAATCAGCAGAGAACAAAGCATAATGCTGTTTTAAAGGTTACAATTTGGCTGGTTGAAAAAGGAAAATTTTATGGTTTATGTGAGTAGTGTAAAATAAACACAATGGTTGGCTTCAGCATTTCATGGCAGGACTGTGGGCCTTTTAAAACAAAGGCCTTACATATCGCATGCTATTCATTATTTCTGGCCATCATATTGCTTTCTAAAAATATTTATTCCTTTGGGAGGAATTGCTTTCCACGTGACTTGCAGCACCATAATTTCGGCGGACAGAAAAGGAGAGCGTGTTGTGGGCCAACCTTACAACAGCGCTGAGGATTGGTTTCCACTGACTAAAACAGGCCGGTTTCACACACAGCTGAGAGAAAAGGCCGCTTTAGTGCCAGAAACCTCACAGTAGATTGGAAACTAAAGCAGTGGTGAATTGCGTCATGGCATTTTACAAAAATACAAAGTAGGAGTGAGAAGTTTTGTGAGAGAAAAACAAGTTCTGCTAGAATTCATTTGCAGAAAAGGAGGCGATTATGGATGGTAGCACATGAAGGCACCAGGGCACCAGAGCTATGTCATTATGTTTATTCCGCCATGCTCACTCTCTGCGTAATTCATAAACGTGCATTTATTATGCACAGTACAGGCAGATGACTGAACACCACTACTGACAGTTTCTGACATTTTTAGTGCATGAGACTGTCCTGTTTTGTTGTTGCCAGTATGCCGGAGCATAGCTCTTGAAGCTCCGCCCTCTTCTTGAAAGGGGGCTGGGAGCACCAGCTCATTTGCATTTAAAGGGACACAGACAAAAACGGCACGTTTTTGTTCATTCCCAAAAAGTGACAATTTTAACATGCTATAAAAATTATCTGTAGAGTATTTTGAGCTAAAACTTCACACACACTCTGGGGACTAGGGCTTGGACAATAAATCGACGCACCACTCGTTTCTGAGATTTTCCGAATGCATCGTGATTCTCTCGAATTGATTCTGAGCTTAGTTTTTAACAGCAGATGGCGCTCTAGGCTAGTTTTTAACTGCACGCTCATACGCTCACGAAGAAGAGCGCTCGTGCATTCGTCTGAGTCTGAGAATGTACTTGCATCTCAGAATGCTTGTATGATGTGAGATTAATTTAAACTGCCCACTGCAAACACCCTTGTAATTCGCCCTTTTCAAACTTTATGAATGATTATTTAATAGAAGGTTCAAGTGGTGCGTGTAAGCAAATAGAGTACGGCCTTTTCTAAAGCATGCAGTGCCATCTGCTGTTAAAAACTAAGCTCAGAATCGATTCAAGAGAGAATCGTAATGCATTTGGAAAATCTCAGAATCATTCCAGAATCATTTCTCGATTCGCGATGCATCGATTTATTGTCCCAGCCCTACTGGGGACATCAGAGACTTATTTTACATCTTGTAAAAAGGGGCATAATAGGTGCCCTTTAAGAAGTAGCTTCCTTGTAGTTTACCCATTATGAAACTGTTTGCCAAGCTTCTAAAGCAGCTTCCACAAGTTTGTATATGAATGAATTATTAAATATGTTAATTCTGATCTGATAACATCACTGTGCCGTCACTGTACCACAACAGTAGGTTTTGTAAAGAAAGAAGCTTCTACTTGAAACAACAACGAAACTCTAGCCTTATAAAACCAAAAAAGCATCTTTTCCGGCTTGGTATACACTCTTCATAGCTGCCATCAATTCTTTATGAGCTGGTGCAAAACCACTCATTTCCTTCTATTCCTGAAACATTATGGTGTTTCTTGTTTAAGGAACAGCCAAAGGCACTAAGCCACCCTTCAGGGTCTCCCGGAAGCTCCCTGGTGCTCTGAGAGTTCAGGTTATCCAGTACTTCCAGGGGGAAGGATTCCCCATGCCAACAGTTCACAAGTTCAGCACAGAATTAACTATTTATGAGCATTGAAAAACATGCAGGAACAGCTCAAACAGAATAATGATGGGGCTAAACAGAGATAGACGGAAGGAGAAGATGTCCTGGAAGTGGACCTGGGGATTGGATTAAAAATCACAGGGTGCTTTGAACTGATATGTAATGGCATTATGAACTTGATGTAATTATCTAGATAGCAGAAAGAGGGGCACTGCAGAAGCAGCAACAGAGAATGAGAAACAAACAGATAGACAAAGGAGGAGGGTGCTGAATGACAGGGACCACACACACAACTAATCAGATTTTATAGATTGGGATGATCTCCCCTTTGTCTAGCAAACGCCAGAGGGTGTCAGGAACTTGTGATAGATTAGAGGTCAGCAAGACACTGGATGTCTTCACAGGGCTTGTGTTACTTTGTTGTTCTGGGCATTTACCAGCTGCGGTCAATGACAACTGAAATTGAAATTGATCGCCCAATTGTAAATCAGTATTGAAAAGTGGTCAGATAGTGGCCCTTATTATCAATGGCATGTCAAAATGGGAAGTAGCATGGTCCATCAGAAAAGAATACACTGATATGAAGGCCAAAACAGTCCAATGACAGTGAGGTACCTTTTAACTGTGCTGATAGGAAATCAGACTATTCTGCAAGGCAGATTTCGTGATACCTTCAAACTCTGTCCTCAAGCATAGTTTTCAGTTTTTAAATAATTAAAATTCTTTAAAATAAGCATCAAGGCAAGACAAATCCATCAAATTTGGACTATAAGGCTGCGATTAAACACTTCCCAATTGAGGTACTCCCAGATTACAGGGGCAGGACTTCAAACTTGAGAATTGTGGCTTACAAAATAAGATGCAGCCAGGAATGGAAACATAGAGGCAGGGAAAGTAGCACACCCTACAATTTACAGCAGCATTTTTTTAGCCTATTTGCAGCCCACCAAACTGACAGGTTCCATTCCGCTGGCAGAATTATCAAGGGCAATTCAAGAGCATACGTTATGATCTGGCTTTTATAACACAGACGATATATTACAAGCCTAGGGAGTCTGTCAGAAAGAGATGGGTTAGTAGACAACCAGAAATAAACCTACCTGAAGCACTAGGGGCTCCGGATTGAAAGCCAAGGTCATCAACAGCTGCATCCGTTCTGTGTCTTTAAGGTTCTTGAGAAGGAAGCTTCCAGAGTCCTTTGTCTCAGCGTACCTCCTGACTATTCTGTCCAGCAGTCTTTGGGAGGGACAATGAACAAGATCTGACCAGCCTTCCACAACGTCTGGAGTTAGGAGTCTGACATCCCCATTAAGTCGGGCAAACTCAGTCTTGTACATGGCCTGGATGAGATCGCAACGAGGCCGACCTGTTGCCCGCTTGCAAATCTTCTGGTCAATATCGGTAAGTTCTTGGTTGGAACCCAACCGCTTGAGTACAATCCTCCGCGTACCCTCACGAGGCTCCCCGTACTGGGCGAAGAAAACGTTTTTCACATTGAAGACATCCAGGAAGCGAAGGCGACCCCATGTCTCGAAAGATATTTGTCCATTCATGAACTTGCGACACCAACTGGTGCCAAAGCAGGCTGGGCACTTGTTGAGGTTGATGAACCTTCGGTCGGTGAGTTCGTTCTTTTGGAAGGAGGCAAAGAGGTTGTGCGTGTTCATCAGCAAGATGACAAACAGCCCCACGACAAAGAGAAGCTTCAGACACCGGTACAAACGGCCAAGCTTGAGAGGGAGGAAGCGCAGCATGTTCGTGCACTGGCCAGGCAGGGCAGGGGTAAAGGGTAAAGGGGGAAAGGGCAATGAATTGTGTCAGGGACAGGACTCAATGGATCCCCATCACTGGTGCTGACTCATCACCTGGACTTCCCATAGGGGGAGAAACAAGCAGAGTCCCCCCTTGCAAGTGCTCGCTGGGCTAAGACATTCTCATAGCCATTGCTCTGGAGTGCACCATGCCAATGCACTTAAAAGCTTGCCTGCAAAAAAGCACACAGAAACATCAAACATATTACATTAAGTTGCATTTTACCAAGGCTAGAGTACAGAACAAAAAAAAAAAACAAGACAATTTCCTATTACAGACAACGTTACACTATTTGAAAAGCTACTTTCCTTTTCTCCTAACCTGAAGTTTCTCCTTTCCCAAGATATAAACCTCTAAGCAAAAACAACACACAATCTTGGTTCAAAATGTTTAACAAATTGGAAATGTTCAAGTCATTTGAGCGAATGCATTGCTTTCCGAACTGTAACGAGATGGATTTCTGCCAGACCAATAAACGGCGAGACGCTCTGTACCAGACTGTGCTGGCTCATATTTCCCTCAGAATAACTCCTAACAACTACGGATAAAAATAACGTGATTTTAAAAATATCAGTGTTTAAAAAGTGAGCAAACATTAAGAAAGAAAGCCTCTTTGAAACAATGTTAAAGAAATAGTCTATAATGCTGCTCGTCAACAATAAAAGCAAATGCTCTAACACCTGCAAATCAAGTTAGACTCTTTCTACTTTCAAACAGATGCGCTCCTCTGTGTATTACCAGAAGAGTCGTGCTGAGCGTAGTTTAACCTTTGATCAGAGTTGCCCTGGTAAGTTTTAAATCTCTCTTTGAAGATTTCTCTTTGAAAAAGCCTGGTGTCACCAAGGTAATGTGGGGAGGTAAAAACAACGCTGTATAGAGCACCATGTGAATGTATCTAATGCAGGATGTCACTGATAATGATGAAGCACATCAACAGCCGTGCAAATCAGGCATATGACACAGACACCTGCAAGTGGTGCTATGCTAATACTCAGTCACTATTATGCTATGGTAAAACAGGCTGTTACATTACATTACCACCCAAGTGCAGTTTCCATGCCGGAAATCAGACCCTTAGCACCAAATTCTTTATATGGCCGCTTACCATGCAAATGGGCCATTTTCAATTAAAGCTCATTACACCATGCCTATTAAAAGCAATGGCTTTCAAGAGCTCTGCTCATTAGTAGACGAGTCAGTGTGATTAGCAAGCATGTTGACGAATTTCTGTGCATTTTAATTGACCTAGTGAGATCTGGGTTGCTGGGGGGTGGAAGAGAAAATCTACACCAGAAATTATAACTTATATCAGTTCTGAAGCATCCTTATCAGACAGCAGTGTTTAAGGGCAAATCTCTCTAAACCATGTCCTGGTCATATTTCTACTCAAAATCAAAGACACTAAGACACAAATAAATTATAATTTGCACTGGTTAGCGCCAATAGGATTGGCATTTTGACAATTAAGAACATTTTCTCTGCAAATTCTCACTGCCTGGATGTTTAACTTTTGATGTTATGTATTTGCAAATCTCATTAAAAGTTAAAGTAATGCCATGCAAAACATTTTCTGCCAATGTGAAACATTTTAATAGTGCTAAAAATAGGCTTCATTTTTATGGAACAAAATGTGTTTTTTTTTGTTTTTTATCCACCAAGATCCCATGAAATTATTTGAAAAGCACAGTTTCTTTCCTTGCTGAGAGGGACATATTGAAGCCAAAAGGCTTTACTGCATCACAGCCATGAACCACAAGTACAATCTTGTGTTTTGGACATGTGGTATATATTCACATTCCATGGGCATGGACATTGGACGGATATAACTGCAGACTATGAGGAGAACAAAACATAACTGGAGGGAAAGATTGATTTAGTACGCAAATAGTAGCAATTAAGGGGTGGACACCTGGGAAGTAACTCATCTGGAATGCAGCGAAAGGAAGAGGCTAACACAGATCTTGATAAGAAGAATGTGCATACTGCTTATTACAGAGGATGAGATTTACTGAACGTTCATAAAACAACTGAACACGATATGATCTCTGCGTGCCATTTAACAGAACGACATCCCCGGTTTTTCACTCACTGAGCAGAGACAAAGATAAACTGTGTGCATTTTTCTTCAGGAAAAATGAGGCAGTCAAGGAAAGCCATGCACTATGTGATGCACCGCCGTTGGTTTGAGTACAGATTGGCAGAGCGAAAGCAAACAAGCTTCACTGCACGGGCTGACTGCTTCACACCGAACCAGATTAAAGAGTTCTCGCTCCAGCAGTCAGGTCTATGTCCACCCACAGTCACAGAAACTCAATCATAATATTTCAAGAGGCAGGGGCCTCTTTTAAATGAATGACATGTTGAAAGGTTTGGTGGGGAAAACTAAAGCATTTCGCAAAGGTTCCTGCTGATTCTTTCACTTTGACATTTATAGGGCTCATTTCAGACTTCAGTAGAATAAGCCTGTGGGGGTATGATTCAGATCAAGTCTCACACAAACCGAAAATGACAGCAGAATTTGATTTTACTTCTCTCAAACATCCTTACAAGCCTTCCAAATGGTTTATGTCACTCTGGTAAATGACCAACTTCTCATATTTCAAGCTG
The DNA here is from genome assembly GCF_019924925.1 of Ctenopharyngodon idella. NCBI lineage: Eukaryota > Metazoa > Chordata > Actinopteri > Cypriniformes > Xenocyprididae > Ctenopharyngodon > Ctenopharyngodon idella. The sequence goes on along the minus strand of NC_067242.1, from coordinate 1,629,797 downwards.
AATGCCACTAAAAGCCTTTAACATGCTAACACACAAAAATAATCCCAAACCGTGGGTATGTGTTCCCCAGTGGGTTCTTCTATAATTCCAAGTGGAGATTTATCTTGCTTTGTTAAACCCATAAAACAGAAAAGTGCAAATTTAAAATAAACTAAATCACAATTATCATTTTTTTTTTGTAGTTAAAGGGTTAGTTTACCCAAAAATGAAAATTTTGTCATTAATTACTCGCCCTCATATTGTTCCAAACCCATAAAACATTTGTTCATCTTCAAAACACAAATGAAGATCTTTTTGATGAAATCTGAGAGCTGAGAACTACCACTTTTCAAGGCCCAGAAAGGTAGTAAAGACATCATTAAAGTATTCAATGTGACTCCAGTGATTTAACTTCAATTTTATGAAGCAACACGAGTGCCTTGCTTGTGCAAAAAAAAAAAAAAAAAATGACCACTTCATTTACAAAATGTTAATCTCCAACACTCGTTCACGATAGCATCGTGACACATGCGTGACGTGTTGACACGAGAGCAGACGTTGTTACGTGAATGCACGTTGGAGATTAATATTTTGTAAATAAAGTGGTAAATTATGTTTTGTTGTTTTGCGCAAACAAAGCACTCGTGTCACTTCATAAAACTGAGGTTAAACCACTAGAGTCACATGGATTACTTTAATGATGCCTTCAGTCTAAAAAGTAATTCAGGGGATCCGTTACCACAACTTAAATTAAATGGTTGCAAGTTAAAAATTCTAATTTATTGTTTTAATTAAACCTTTTAAGTTGCAAACATTATTTTGTAGAGTTCTGTTGACATAATAATGTTGGTCATTACATCAACTTAATATCGTCTGTAATTTAAACTCAAATTTCTGCGTTAATAGGCTATTTTTTTTAAATTACATTGTAGTAATTTAATGAAATTATGTCCTGATAACTTCGGAAATTAGGCAGAGGGTTTCTAGCATGCTTTGCATAGGACTGGATAAAGAGAATAATGGTTCCAGGGCTACAACTCTACTAGTTGGAGCGACTTAATTTTTTTGAGTAATCGACTTAATTTGTAGCATAAACACATTTTTAAGTTCCTCTAAAACAATAAGGATTGATGGTTGAATGTAAATTCACTCAAAGTTGACATAACTCAAAAAAAAATGATGCAAACTGTTGCGTTATTTATTTTTTGTTGTTGTTGTTATGTTTTAGAGTGACCTTTCTCGGGCTTGAAAGTGGTTGCGTAAGCTGTCAATGGAGGGACAGAAATCTCTCGGATTTCATCAAAAAGAAATCTTCATTTGTGTTCCGAAGATAAACAAAAGTCTTACAGCTTTTGAACAAAATGAGGGCGAGTAATTAATGACAGAATTTTCATTTTTGGGTGAAAACTAACCCGTTAAGGCATAAAGTTTAATGCAATGTCAAAACTGACCCTAATCGCTGCATAATATTATTCCAAATGTATGTAATGGACACTTTACAATCCAATCAATTCTCAATGGATAAGATGATGTCCCATAGGACATGGATTAGCCTGTTGCATACTGAAATTGGTAAATTACTAAAGTAGAGTAAGTTACACATAGCAAATCACATTGCCACAGTTACAAATGTTAATTCACAATGACTTTAAGGCAACAACAAAAACTACATGACTTGCGCATACCCTATATAAAGACATTGTGCAGCTTTTTCAGTGAAAAACAATGCTAAATGATTTTCTCATTTCTGGTTTGGTTAATTAAGGTGAAACTGAGCCATACTAATGGGGCTTTGGAGGCACACAAGACAACAACAGTTTGGGAAACAATGATCAGCCCATTCACAAACAGACACTCATCTTCACTGATGAAATGTTTGTTTCCAACAAACCTCATCCTGCCCACGGGCCTCTGTTTTGAATTACCACTCCATTACCCATAAAGTATCTCCTCCCACCGCTCAGGCGGGATAGGAAAGTAGGAAGCCCAGGCCTGAGGGCCACCGAACACCACTTAACACCAAAAAGCACCTCAGAGTGTGCCAAAACAAAGGTTGAACAGTATCTTAGAACAGTCAGCGCACATAAACAAACTGGCTCCGAGGAGGAACTCTGAGAACAGATAATGAGCCAGCACTGGATTTTTGCTCCCGATATATGCTACATTGTGAATCCAGTGATGAATATATTTATTTTCCCCTTGAAGTCAGTGTAAAATCCAAATTGACTCTTTACTTTTTAAATCACATTCCTGGTTATATTGTGAATGATGCATCAGTGCATATTATTCCCAGTAAAATGAATGCTTCTCTTCAGAATCATAATGAGGCCCCGCCCTCTTAAACTTTTTTGGCTGACATCACTAAACCCTCTTACTTTTTAAAACCCCTCCTTTCTCCAATCACCTCGACCTATTCTGGTATAGAACACCCTCTTTTTCACATTCCAATTAAATCCAAGTGGATAGCTTTTATTTTTACTTAATATTGAGTTTCATTCTCAGAAAAATATAATAACTGATTGCAAATGCCATTTCATGTTGATCAAGTTTCCTAAAGACTATAGCGTCACAATACTTCATTGTTTTGCTAGTTGAGACAAGCAATAAGTGTTAAAACAGATGTCTTAAGACAGGTAGAACTCGTTTAAAATGTCCATGAACCAGTTCATTTCAATGAATCAAATCAAAATTTTAAAAACATAATGTTGACTAAAGTCACTTAGCAGAGTTTTTCACATTTAAATGTTTTAGAAAAAGATATGTAGGTGGGTCAATGATGTGACTGGTCATTTTCTTTTTTCTCCAAAGGCCTTAATAATAATAAAAAACAAAGATATGACATCCAAAGTACGTAAGCAAGGTAGTACAACTAGATCTCTTTTATTGAATCCAAAAGGTTTTAATTATATTTTGCTACGTATTTTAAAGATTCTGAAGCGTCAAAAAGGTCATTCGGTTTAACCGTCCAAAGGCTAATACAGCCATTTCATTTGTGATTAAAATATCTAAAAATGTAATAAATGTATATATTTTTTACTCTGGCATGATTTTATAACATCATATATCAACATAATTTTAATACTATTTTCGCACTATGTGTAGAAGTCGTTGCTTTGTTATGAGGAAGAATGTCCGGAAAAATGAATTTCACTGATGTCATTTGGAGTAACCAATATGAAGGGACCATTTTGGATGAAGTCATGCGGTCAATATCATGTGACATCATTCAGACACCTGCAAAGGACCACATGGTCGTGAAGCAAAGTAACTAACTCTCTTTTCACTATCTGAAAAAATCATGTTTTCACCTGCTCATACGCATGTCCCGAAACATCAGGTCATTCGGTACAACCACTATAAATCATGGAAAATGTTGTAATATTTTAAAAAATTGTACTAAATATAAAATGTTTGACTGTCCTTTTGCTAGCTAGCTAGATATCAGCCTGTTAGCATTGTTTGAAGATATTGTCATTCGGTATAACCAAAAGTGTCATTCGGTAAAACTGAAATTTTGTTCATCTTGTAAAAAAAAAAAATTACAAAAGCAGTGTTAATTGATTATAAAAAACACAAAATCTCATTGCTAACACTTAATAAATCTTCCAAATGAATTATATCTCCATTATATTTTTTTTTACAGTTTTAAAAAACGTATATATATCAATGACCCAGGTTATTGCTGTTTATTATGACGCTGGTACATATACACGTAGTTGAGTTAGGTTAAATTATTATGATTATTATTATTCATTATTATAGGTGCATTGATGACTTGTTCATAGTAAAATCAATAACATGCATTCAGAAATGTTCATTACATGATGACATTTTGAATATACATGTTAACAATGCTGTTTAACTGAAATCATGGTTCCTCTGACTGAAGAGGAAACAAATATCATCTTTTTTACTCATTTAAGAACAAATAAATAGAGATATAATGTTGAATACCGCTAAAATGCTGAAGTATGAAAACATTTTTTTTTTTTTTTCCCCAGACAATCCCTAATCCATATTACTTTGAGTCCAAGTTTGAGACTGTACTGAGTGCATTTTGTTAACTTTATTCCCATTACATTAAGCATTTCACAATGGCCTTGTCATTAGCTTCGCACATGCTGAGCTGCAGGCGCTCGGGTGAAGAACTGCAGTTGCCAAGGTTATCGACTGCAGGAGTCAATAATGTTTGATCACAAAAACAGTCATCCACAACTGAGCCGCCTCAGTCCAGCAACCCGCGCAGACAATGATGAATGGAAACAAATTCCTTTCACACACTAACAAATAAAAACCACTCTAAATTACTGATTAACCACATTCTTATTCAAAAATGACACCTGAATCTTAAACTCAATGACGTGGTTATGACACCTCTAGCTTCTCTAAAGGCTTTCGTTCTTGATATTTTGAAGCAACTCCCAGAGAAATAACACTAATCCAAATGTAAGCAAGTTCTTTAGGCAAATGACTGTATTGTATAGAGACAATCGAACAAATGCTACAGTTTAATCCAACACAATGTGTGCCTTGTGTTCACAATTACCCTTTTTTCTGTCAGCCACCAACATGAAGTCTTCACTTCATTAGGAGGGTGCATGAAAACACACATTTATAAAAGCTTGATGTCTTGTTTTTCATACTATTGGGGGTTACGCAAGATGCATATCTTTAGAAATAAGGCTTAATAAAATGTATAACAATGAGTTTGATGTTGTGAGCTGCAATTTATCATACAGGTGTGGCTTTCTCACTCTGTGCCCTGACAAATGAATGATCAAGTTACAATAGAAATTCTCAAACAGAGGCTTTTAGGGAAAAAATTAATAAATAACATGCACAAGATATAATATATATATATATTACACATACATATACACATACATACACACACACACATACATACATATATACATATACATACATATATATACACATATATATATATAAAACACATGCTATACTGCAATTTAAACTATTTTAAACAGCATTTTGTTTGACAGCCTTGTTTATTAATACTTTTTGTCAAGACTACTGTTAATTTGTCAGACTGCAGGATCACTTAAAACTAACTAGTTAAGTTAAAAGACATTTAAAAACCATGTTAAAACTTGAAATTAAGAACTGTTACAGCCTAAAATCTTTATACTCTTGTCCCGTTTAACAGGATAAACGCAACATTTACCCATACGTTTGAAAAGTCCTGGCTTGATCGATAAGTGTATGGGTGTTAATGCTTAGTAAATCACATTATAATCCAGAGATCTTTCAGACTGCACTGAGGTCAGCAGCTGAATCCTATCATGTTATTTCAAGTGTCAGATCAGTGCCAAGAAATCTGAAACCTACTTCATGATCTCCTGAGCTGTGCTGTTTCTGAATACAAGATGAGAGCAAGACATGATAGGTACATCAGTTTCTCTGTGTTATAAGTCTTCAATTAGACTGAGTTTTACATAAACCTTACACATTTATTTTTATTAAAAACATATTTTCATTCTGTGTAACAAGAAAAGAAAAAAGACAGAAATTTTATTTTACAACATGAGCTCCTGCATCTTTAAACCAATGTATTTCTATGACTTTTCAGGCGTTTGTGATGTATTGGCATTGGAGATTACACACTTCTAGTCGACATGTATACACTATATTGCAATACTAAATCACAAAAGAAGAAATTCCCATGTCTTTTCCAGGACATTTTTTTAGGTTTTCCATGACTTGAAGATAGAAAATGAAGATTGTGTAAAGAAACAAGAGTTTTTGTATTAATTAAATTCGCTACAACTAAGAAACGAAACGCAAACTGACTGGACGCTAGACGTTTCAACAGGACAATGAAGGGGGAAAAAGCTGGAAACAAACCTGAGAGAGTTTCTTCAGTCAGTCCTGCAGGAGCGAGTCTCTGGATCGGTTACTCTGAATCATTGTTCAGGCTGGAGCGCTCGCGCTGCTGTTACTCTGTAGCGCGCGTGAAACGCTCCGATAAAAGACAAACCAAAAACATTGTATCCCAGACGCTCAGCGGCTCACATACTCACATCAGACAAACTCAGATGCTCTTTCCATTAGGAGATCAGCCAGTTAGCAACCTAGCGAGAGACAAAAACAGTGGTCAAGCCTCTAATTCTCAATCTCTTATATGAATCAGTCGTTTATATGTGCAAGACTTCTGAATCTTATCCCGATCTACTGAGAGCAAGAGTTTGATCGAGCACGGTCTCCACACACACACACACACACACTGCTGCTGCTGATCTCCAGCACTAATAACGATCCAAAGCGACCGACTCTTTCCAACATCGACCAGGCAGTATTTACGACGTCCTTCATCGCTTTACGTTATTGGTTTGAGGGCGTTGTCATGGCGCCCGCTCCCGCCTCCCCTTACGCGCAGCACTGTCCTCGTTTTCCTTGATAGGTGAATATCGCTTTACTCTAGTCTAGTCTAAATAAATTAATAAAATGTAGTATTATAAACAATACAAAATAAAAACATAAAATAAAAAACAATAAGCCGATATTAATATAATACAATTAATTATGGAGAAGATTAATTTAGGGATTAGAAAGAAAGAAAGAAAGAAAGAAAGAAAGAAAGAAAGAAAGAAAGAAAGAAAGAAAGATAGCATATTTTGGATCTATTGAGGGATATGGATGACACGAAATGACAGTTCTTGTTTTTATGGAATATTGCTATGTTTATTATAAATTATTTTTACATGCACTTTTTTTTTTTTTTTTTTTAAATTCATGTACCCTCGTATTCTTTAATCAAAATGACTTCCTTTCTCTCCGACATCTCTTCTCTTCTCCTTAAGACAAGCTGTCAGTCACGTGAGATCACCATCCAATCAATTCCCAGTGGACAAAATCAAGCCCCGCCCTACATTTTTTCTTGTTCGAGAAGCCGTTTCACTCAGATTTACGTCACAATAGCGAAGAAAAGACTATCGTAACTTCGTTTTCATGCAACTTTAATGAAATAAAATAGTTTTGTGTGTGTGTGTGTGTGTGTGTGTGTGTGTGTGTGTGTGTGTGTGTGTGTGTCATTGGGGTTATGGGTTGGATTGCGAAGAAACGGGAGCTTCTTTTGGCAAATCACCCAACAGAGTGTCACTTCTGAGTTGTGCCCTGGAATACATTTTCTCACAAATGGTGTCTGTAAAAGCATGTGGCCATATTCCTTAAGGACGACTGTGGGCCAAAGCCTGGAGAGCCAGTGGCTGATCTGGACATGTTCCCAAAAACACACAATCATCTACTGAAACAGGGGAAGAGGAGAAGAACCTGCACTGAATTATTAATGATATTACAAGCAACAAGCATATTTTGTCCCTGTATGATGCTGTTAAAACAATTTAATCTTAAAAACATAATAGACAAATGTTTTGGCTTGGAATTACACACAGGAACATATGATGTCAATACTCCACAATAAATGTCACTTCTGTGAATAAATAAATAAAAATAAAATATAAAATACCTTTGGAATGGAAGTAGTGAGAAGGTATACAGATGGTGGTTCCACTGATGAAAGTTTATGTTAAAATGATCATGAATGACAGGGACATAATTACATCAACAAGGTTTTAAAATGCCAACCAAAGGAAATCCTTCTACAGTACCGATGAGGGAAAATGTTTGCATGTGCTGCCACCTAGTGGCACATGAATAAAAAATTATTTTTCCCTGACATTTTTATGTGGGTGTACATCTATATTGTATTAAAAATGTGGACACACAATATTTGATCTATCTATGTATCATGATAGATAGATAGATAGATAGATAGATAGATAGATAGATAGATAGATAGATAGATAGATAGATAGATAGATAGATAGACAGACAGACAGACAGACAGACAGACAGACAGACAGATAGATAGATAGATAGATAGATAGATAGAACACAGAAGATAATAGCAGCACCTACCACAAGAATAATCTTTTCTTGAAGGTTTTCCTGAGCTGTCTGAATACGCTGCAGCAGATTGTGGACAAATGATATCAGTGGAACCAATGATTCAGATGTTACCCTTTTAAACTGCACATTTTCCAAATATGGAATCCTGAGAGGTCTGTATTGAAAATACATTATTTCACTTGCTGGCATTTTTCCTGTGCCACTTATTAACTTTTGCTCTTTCTCGTCTCTCTTCTTTTTGATAACATCATTAGGAGAGGTATGTTAATGTCAAGAGCCTGTTAATATCAAATGTTAGTATAATACTAAATGCAAAAATATTCTCTTCACAAGCGATATTTACTTTAATTACATGTTAACTGCAGTAAAATCAAAATGTATTATAGTTTAAATTGATATTAAACGCACTTTAGAGTGCTTTTTGACCCACTTAATTGGGACATCTTTACTTAATTTCAAAATTCTGTTATCTTTGAAATATGGTTAAAGTTTACTGCAGAATACTGACAATCATTTATGTAAACTAAAATGTACTTGTATGTCATGCATTTAAATATACTTAATTACACATTTGTAATGATGAAGTTGCAATTTAGTTCATTAAAAATTCTAATTATATATATATATATCAAATTAATATATATATAAGTTTATGCTTACATTACTCTATTCACAATATTTTAGTTTTATAAATATAATTATGTAATATTTTTTATGTTTTTTTTTTGTTTGTTTTTTGTTTTTTCATAATTTAACATTCAAAGTCTTTGTCTAGAACAAGGATTAAAATTAAAAGGCATTTGAAATAAAATGTAAAAATAAATTATGAAAGAACAAAGTTCACATAAAAAAAAATTGAAAGGTTTTTTAACCATGCTTTCATAGTTTATTTTTCCATTTTATTTCAAATGCCTTTTAATTTAATTTAATAAATATAATCACGAGTTTATCTTTGACTTCGGGCACTTTTATGCCCTGAAGGTGATTTTTATCAAAACTAACCGGTTTCAACATTTTTCATTTGGCTAGTTATGCACTGAAAAAAATGATTTTTGATGCTGTTCACTTTATTTAAACAACTTATTTTGATTCAACGCCATCGTATCAGGTTTCTGGTTTAAATGTGATTGATTCATGTTAAATTGACTTGAAACGATTACTCTTTGACTTAACTTGATGTTTTCATATTGGAATAACATGTTTTAATCAAGTAAACCCAACCAGGACTCAATCAAACAGGATTTTCACTTCCCATCATGCCATCAAAGGGGCTGAACTAGGAGTGTAAATGTTGAAATAAAGTGTTATTTTAAGCAGTTTTTGGGAAGATGAGAAAATGGAAAGACTTTTTAATGTTTACTGTTCTATTATGTTGGTATTTAAAAGTTTCTGTTAATTAATAGTTTTAGGGTTACCATTGTGGTGAATTGTTGCACTTGTGCTTGGGTTGAGGACCTGCTAACAAACTTTCAAATTACTTTAATAAGAAAGTAATCACTGTGCTCTGGGTTGCATTTCCCAAAAGCATTGTAAGCCTATGTTGATTGTGAAACCATTGCCACCAATGGACTTATGATCAATTTAGGCTTTACAATGTTTTTGGTTAAGGCAATATAGGATGCATCCAGTATCACATCTAGATTTCTAACACAGAACATCACAAAAGTTATATAAATCACAAGAATTAATTGTAAAAATCAATGTATATGAAAACAATTTATTTATTGCTTTTTATTTATTTTATTTTAAATGAACACAATTGATTCTAGTTAATTTAACATGGTTGAATCTATTGGATTTTACTTGTCTCAGTCATGTGGAACCACTGTCCATGATTGAATTGAGTAAGTTGGACAGAACTATTTTACATAGATTCTTCCTTAGTCAGTTGTTTTGTCACAACTCATAGAGTAAAAATAAACCTTTAATGTTAATAAAAACTAAGTTGGTTGTGTTGACCCAACGTAAGTACATTAAACTGGAATAACAGAATTGCATAATGCTGAAATAAAGCAACTTAATCATGATTATTTTATGTTCGTTCAAAGAGTTATTTTTTTGAGTGTGGAGTATTGGAGATAAACTCATACAGTACATGATTATAAGTCAAATTTTTATCCTGAATAAACGCACCCATCCAGTTCATGAATCAACACTGAAAAATTCCACATCATCTGCGCTTTCTTTCAATAAAAATGTAAATGTTTCCCATTCAGAGCTCTTCAGAATCGAGCAGTTTTACGGTCGTGATGTAAACTCATTCTCACAGTTTAAGGTGCGTTGCTCACTTCCCTTCACTGGCCTCTCTAACAAGGGCTGAGTGTTCAGGTCAGCTGGTTCAAAGCGCTCTCAAAGACGCCACCAATTACTCAGAACGAATGCTTAGCCCCAGTAAGCACGCTTCATTTAAGCTTTTATTGCGGGAGACTGAGGAGGAACAATGAACTTGGCATATTCTAAACGACAGCATTAAAATCTTCATTAATCGTCTGCTTTTCTCTCACGTTGGGGTATGGGGGTTGGGGGAGCTGCTATTAGGTGTGTCCTGGCTGCTTAAATCTTGAAGTCATTAGGCCTAAAGACAGGAAAAGTGGGATTTTATCACATCATCAACACCACTGTATGCAGGGCGTAATATTTGGTAACTGATTAAATTTACCTTGATTTGAAAGGACAATTAAGCAAACCTCTCATGATACAGTGTGCTTTCTAAAACAGTAAAACTGTAAAACACATGTATTATAGCCATATTCTGCTCAGAAATTGTAAAGGACCTTCCAATATATCTAAGCTTCCAATTCTCATTGTGTATTGAATACGTGTATACTTAATTAGTAACATAAACACAATACACTCTAAATACACTATAAAAATAATGTGTTGGCTCAACAAACAGAGTTTGCATCAATTTTTTTTTTGAGTTATGAGAACTTTGAGTGAATTTACATTCCACCAACAAGCTAAATTGAGTTAGAGGAACTTAATTAGTAACATAAACACAAATTCTTAAGTTGATTACTCAAAAAAAAAAAAAATTTTAAGTTCCTCCAACTACCTTGTAGCTCTGGAACCAGTTAATCGTATCTATTTCAGTTCAAATCAACAGCTATCAAAGCGTATGCTAACACAACTTATTTGACATGTATTTGAACAAGTAAGATATTACTCGTCACTGGCATTAGCGCAGTCATTGCTTAGAGTTAATGTAGTGTTTACCTTTGTTGGACCAGTTCGAAGGAAGAGACAAAAGCCTGAGGTGGAGATGAGAATATCAATGTTCTTTGTTGTTGATCAGTAGAGATGAGCCGAGTGGAAGCAGAAAAGAAGAAGAAAAGTCTCTCGATCTTTATATAGTATGGGTGTTAGTCAAGCAGACAGTTCTTGGTTCCTGTTCTTTGCCTCTGACAGCAAAACAGGAAACAGGTCTTACAAATTGCATTGTCTGAAAAGGGACCCTATAGCCCTTTAGCCCTTTAGTAAGATAGAGGAAAAATAAAATAGATGTAGAAAAATAGTACATTCCCACACCTTCATGTATCAGTGGAAACCACAAAAACTTACAGAAACTCTTTTAACCCTCTGGTCCTCTTCGTTTAGGGGGTCATATTTGGCTTCTTCTGTTTATTTTGCACCAAAAGTTTCTCTGAGTTTTTGTATTTTTTTCATTTTTTCCATTCATTTCCTATGTCAGTCATTTTTGACCGCAAAGGAGTGTGAGTATTTTTTACGACCCTTTAACATATCCAAATCATGTCCATGATTTTTTTGTGTTCACATAGCTAATGTGACAAAAGTCACCAAGTTTCATCCCATTCTGATGAAGCAAAAAAAATAAATAAATAAATAAATTTCAAAACGTATATATATATATATATATATATATATATATATATATATATATATATACATAATTCTCAAAATAATTCTCAGAAAAACTGACCAGCATGGGTTTGGAGCAACATGAACATGAGCATATAACAGAATTTTCATTTTTTTTGGTGAACTCTTCCTTTAGGAATGATTGTGTTTGTTGTTTATTGGTCATTGGAATGGTTTGTTTTGGGCTCTGTGCCATATGGATCACAGTAATTGTGAAAAGTTTGTGTTTAATTGAATAACGTTTGTGTGCTAATATTATCCATTTGCGCTTCTGGCAGCTGTTACGCTTTCGGCGGCTGACTGCACACAGGCCTGAAGGAAATGGGATGCTGCATGTCCAGATTAGTGTTTCTCCCCACAGGACAATCCCTTTCCCCGAATCAGACAGCCCATTCATGCCTGTCTTGCCAGTTTCATTTAACCACACCAAATTATTAGTATAACAATTTTTAGCAAATTGTGATGAGCTTTGAGCAAGGCTTGTATTATTATTATTTTTGTATTAATGCCAGGTTCCATACACCCAAAGAAACAACGTTAACTGTACTTCTGCGGATAAGCTTTCATGATGTTTCATGTTCAGTAGTGGACAGTGGAGTCATAGGGCCCTATCATACACCCGGTGCGATGCGACGCCAGATGCAAGTGTTTTTTGCAATAGTAGCAGTTATCATTTTCACGTGTTTAAATAGCAAATGTACTCGCACCCATCTGTTCGCCCATTGGCGTCCTGGTCTGAAAACGAGGTGTGTTCAGGCGCATTGCTGGCGTGTTGCTATTTTGAGGGACTGAAAACGACTGAACAATCTCATATTACCTCTATTACCAAATCTGCATTCTTTCATCTACGTCGCATTGCCCAACTCCGTCCCTTCATCAGTAACAAAGACGCTGAAACTGTCATCCATGCATTTGTCTCATCACGCCTTGATTACTGTAATGCCCTTTTCATTGGTCTACCTGCCAGCTCCATTTCCAGATTACAATACATTCAAAACTCTGCTGCTAGAATACTTACCCATACCAAGTGTTCTGCTCATATCACCCCAATTTTGTATGATCTCCACTGGCTTCCGGTTGCCTATCGTATTAAATTCAAAATTCTCCTGCTCGCTTTTAAATCTTTGCATGGCTTGGCTCCCCCTTATCTCTGTAATATGCTCATCCCCTACACTCCGGCTCGCTCACTACGTTCCTCCGACTCTCGGGGGGTCAATTTAAGCCAGCCATATAGGGCAAACATTTAACCCAATCGCTGGGTTTGTCCATTTTCAACCCAACTTGGGTTGTTTTTAACCCAGCATTTTTTAGTTATTTTAAGTTGTAATAGTATTGTCACAAATATGGCTCCCGCGCCTCCTCCTCCTCCGCACCACCGGAGGGAGCCGTCACCTGAATATTGTCTTTCACCCATTCGGACTAAGTTTCCCATAGGCCCTCATTCCTGGGACTGATTGCACACGCACCTGCACCACATCACACTCACACTATTTAAGCCACACACGCACACACACATTGTGAAGTCTTGATTTGCCCCGGTGATCATTTCTGAGTGTTTTCTTGTGGATTGTTATTCTGTTACCGTTTGGACTGTTTATCTCCTGTGATTCTCTGCCGCCTGCCCTGATCTCTGCCTGTGACCCGACTCTGTTTGATTGCCGCCTGCCACGTCCATTGCCTGTCCCTGTTTATGTCTTTGCCTTTTGCCCCTGTCTGCATTGATCATTATCTTAATAAAAGCTGCAAATGGATCCCCATTCTGTTGACCCATCATTACAAGTATTTCACAATATTGCTTATTTATTGTATATTTGGTCAAATAAATGAAGCCTTTGTGAGCCCAAACTCTTGACTGGTAATATAATATTAAATTCATAAATACTAAATACATGCTCAGGTTTGCATAAAATCTTATGTGTCCTGCAAGACATTCTGGAAGAATTTTTAAATATATATATATGTATTTTTATTATACACAATAAACATTTATTACATTTATTACACTTATACAAGTCATGTCCTCCAATGCATTCTCTCTTTCTGCACTTGAATAATAGAGACTTTAATGGTTTTTAATGGGACCATCTGTTCTGAGGGCATTCCTCTGACTGACTCTAATGAACACATATAAACCCTCCAGTGCAGAGCTGCACATCTAATTGGATCTGAATCCAGACTGTCTGACCAAAGCGTTTGGATAAATTTTGTCACTGTGTTCAATATAGCTATTAAATAAGGAAAAATGAAAAGTCAGTTTCAAAGAAGAGAAGAAGAGAGAGATTAGATTGTCTTAATGGTATACTGTAAATGTGTGGGTTTCACATAAAGGGATATTACAGAAAAACACATTAAACTTTTGTACAATGTTTAAGTACAACATAATATCTTCTGAAGCCATAGCTTTGTGTGAGGAACAGATTTAAAGAGGACCTCTTATGCCCCTTTTCACAAGATGTAATATAAGTCTCTGGTGTCCCCAGAATGTGTCTGTGAAGTTTCAGCTCAAAATACATCACAGATCATTTATTATAGCTTCCAGAAGAGGGCGGAGCTTTAACAGCTCGCGCTTCAGTTGCTCAACAACAACAAAGCTGGAGAATCTCACGCAGCCAAAATGAGGATTGTCAGTAACGGTGTTCAGCCTTACATTGTTCAAACCGGAGTCGACACTGATGGAGAGACTCAGGAAGAAGTTACAACTTTTAGAATGAAACTGGATGTTTCTGAATGGTTAGTGGATAAATTTATGTAGTTGCTGTGGAGTTGATTCAACTCATCCACTAGCATGTGCCGTCATGTTAATCTTTTGTGCAAAACCTGTATGGACACCCACTATACATAGTCTACCTGTTTGCCAAACAGAGCCATACACACTCGCTAAAGTTTATGATTGCTATCAAATGCTGTGAATGGTCTAATATTTTTTTCCAAAATATCGCTCGGACAGAAACTCTCCTTTTTTAGCAATCGAGCTTGCCAGGGTCAACTTGCAGACTATCCAACCTAACGAGACTCTAAAATAGTGTTCAGTGCTCGTCTGTGCAGCCAACGACAGAACAGTTAGCATGCTTTGCTCGAACTTTTGCCATGGTGTTAGAACTGGTACACCATTGTCGCTTGTGAAAACAAAATGGTGGCGCTATGGGAGGAAACGTGCAGATTAAGGGGCGGTAATATTATAATAAGATCCCCTTAAGGGGAGCAAAATCTGAGCAGCTCATTTTTTCACATGCTTTCAGAGAAAGGCTTGCCAAAACAACGTTACTGGGTTGTTCTTTTTCACATTTTCTGGGTTGGTAGATGCACTGTGGACCCAATTATAGCACTTAAACACGGAAAAAGTCAGATTTTCAAGTTTGACAGCAACGGTGTCCAATCTCTCCATAGATTTGTGTGGAAAAGAGCTGCTCAGACATTCTAAGTAAACATCTGCCATGTGTTCATTATACAAAAAATATACATGAAAGTAAGTAGGTGATAATAATTTTTGTTTTTGGATGAACAGTCCCTTTAAATATTATAAAACCCAGAAAACGTAACTTATATTTTCCATGTTGGTTTCTATCTTAGTTTCTGATCGTGTTTTACTTTTTAATATTTCATTACAAGAAATGTTTTTTTTATTTTATTTATTTTTTTTTTAAAGCACAAGATTTATTTAATTTCTTGATTTATTTATTTCATTTAATTTTACTTCAATTCAAACAGTGCTTTATAGTAAAAAGTACAGTGTTTTTTGTTTTTTTTTTGTTTGTTTTGTTTTGGTAACACTTTAGTTTAGGGTTGAATTCTCACTATCAACTAGTTGTTTATTAGCAGCATATTACTAGTATATTGGCTGTTTATTAGTACTTATAAAGCACATATTAATGCCTTATTCTGCATGACCACACTATAAAAAATATTTTCATGATTTATCACAACATTTTTTCAACTTAAATAATTCAACTTAAATAATTAATGTGGTTTAGATAACATATTTTGAGTTTCTGTTGATTAAACCAATCGCCTTCATTGAATTAACTCAAATTTTTAATTTCAATGAACTCAAAATTTTAAAGCAACCAGGTTACTTTAAGTTAAACCAACAATTCTTTTTTACAGTGCATATTCTACATCCCTTAATCCTACCCAATACCTAAACTTAACTACTACCTTACTAACTATTAATAAGCAGTATTTTAGGAGTCGAGGCAAAAGTTGTAGTTAAAATAAGTCATAAGAGGCATTGGTCCCTTCAGGGACTCAGTACATTTGAAATTGTTCATCCCTCTGTGAAATAACAAGCTTTCTCCAGAACTCTGATTATATCTGACAAACGTCACACAGAATAGACAGCAGACACACAAGGTCAGTTGTCAAAATTGCACAAAAGACCACAAATGGCAATGCCTCTGATAAGATAAGAGAAAAGAGAGGATGTTGCAGGACAAAAAATGGACTACCAAGCTGTGCGAGATGACTTCAGATTGCTGTCATTCATGTATTGTCACATTTTTCAGCGTATGAACATCTTTCTTATGCGCCTCATACTGTTTGTGGAAGTGCCAGTCATGTTACAGATTCTGTCATTCAAAAAAAAAAAATTGTCCTCCTGAAGATACAACATGTACTGTAGGTCATTTACATAACATCCTGATTTATACATAATGTGCCAATTATAGTTTTAAATATTAGATTTTTACATTTTACAAATGTCAGTTTGTTACATGTAGTTGCCAAGGCATTCAGACAGTTAGTTAATAAAGTGTTTAATTTGTTTTCAAATACACTTTTCAATGCTTGATTCTGAGTTCCACAACACTATTCATGATGAAGTTATCAATGACATTATTGTTCATGCTGTCATGTTGGACATGTAGATGCTTTGGGTGTTCATTTACATCTTTCACTAGATGGCGCTAGTAATCTGCAATATTCTGCTCCAGTACAGCTGTGCACCTGATCATTGAAATGAAACCTTGCATCTTTTTTTTAAGTGTTTATTTGTGAGTAATATAGCCAATGAGAATGCAGTGGTGTTGGAAATATGTCAAATTAGAATAACTGGTCACTTAAATATTAAATTTTGGCAGACTTTAACTTTTGGTCTTTATCAGGGAACCCTATCCTTCTCTCGTGTTGGCTAGCAGAAGTCGGGGAGCAGAGAGTTCTGTGGTAGTCAGGGATGACTTATTAATTACTCGAGGAATAATAAGTCATTATTATTTTTAGAGTGTATTATTATTATTATTATTATTATTATTATTATTTAGAGTATAACTTTATTATTACTAGAGTATAATATAAATATAAATGATATAAAAAAATCATATTATATTATATTATAATATATTATATTATACATATATTGATGAATCAAGAAAAATCTTTGGTAACACTTACAATAAGATCTCATTTTATAACATTAGTTAATGTATTAACTAACATGAACTAGGATTGAGCAATACATTTGTTACAGTATTTATTAATCTTTGTTGATGTTAGTTAATAAAAATCCAGCTGTTCACTGATTGTTCATGTTAGTTCACAGTGCATTAACTAATGTTAACAAATGATTTTAACGTATTAGTAAATGCTGAAATTAGCATTAACTAAGATTAATAAATGCTGTTAAAGTATTGTTAAATTATAATGTCACTTTTTTAACTTTTTTAACTTTAGTTAGTGTGTAATGTTGCTGTTTGAGCATAAACAACATCTGCAAAGTTACGACGCTCAAAGTTCAATGCAGAGGGAGATATTTTCTTTTACAGAAATCGCTTTTTAAGGACTACAACAAACGGCTGGGAGGGACTACAACGAGCTTCTTCCCAGGTTAGTGACATACAAACCCTAAAATTTACATAAACCCCGCCCCTGAGAACACACAATAAAGGGGGTGAGGCCATGTTGGGCTGCTTTAGAGAAGAGGAAGAGTTGTTGTAGTAGAGTGTTGTTGCCATGCCGTCATTTTATGCCGGACTGCTTCACAAACGAGGGTCAATTCAATGCTGGATTTGCACAAAAGGTTAACATGACAGCACATGCTAGTCGATGAGCTGAATCAACTCCACAGCAACTACATAAATTTATCCAATAACCATTCAGAAACATCTAAAAGTTGTAACTTCTTCCTGAGTCTCTCCATCAGTGTCGACTCCGGTTTGAACAATGTAAGGCTGAACACCGTTACTGACAATCCTCATTTTGGCTGCGTGAGATTCTCCAGCTTTGTTGTTGTTGAGCGACCGAAGCGCGAGCTGTTAAAGCTCCGCCCTCTTCTGGAAAGGGGACCGGGAGCAGCAGCTCATTTGCATTTAAAGGGACACACACAAAAATGGTGTGTTTTTGTTCACACCCAAATAGGGACAAATTTGACAAGCTATAATAAATGATCTGTGGGGTATTTTGTGCTGAAACTTCACAGACACATTCTGGGGACACAAGAGACTTATATTTCTAAATATATCTTGTGAAAAGGGGAATTATAGTTCCCCTTTAATTCTTAGTTCATGTTAATTAAAGTAGTCAACTAATGAAATCTTATTGTAAAGCATTACCAAATCTTTATCTAAACCCTTGAAATAATGTCCATACAATATTTTAAAGAATCAGTCTTTCAACAGCCATTCATTAATGTTCACTTTTAACAAAGTTTAAATTTAAATGCATCGAAGCTATATAGAAGAAGAAAAACACTGAACCTGGAAGAGAGAAAAAAAGTGATTTTCTTCCTCAAAACCAGTTTGTATTGTTTCCCTCAGGCAGAGAGTTACCTTTACTGGTCATGCTCTGAATACTTGTCATCACTCTACACTATAGAAGAAATGTAGTGCGTCCCTTGTACAGAGGTCTCTAATTAAGAGAAGTAAATGTAAACCTTCACTGCCAACATCCTGTCATTGCATACAGTTTTGCAAATCAATAATTTGTGTTTGTGTATACACAGTGCAATAATGTATAATTCAGCAGTTAAATATTACTGGGTGACTATTGCAGTGAAACTTCTCATTGCACCGCATTTTCTTATGATCTTTTTGATCTAAATATAGGATATAATGATTTTTCTAGCCAGTATCTGTTCACACTGCAGCAGTGCTGCAGACTCATGTTCCTCATAAGAACCATTTATCATCATTACCAGAGTTCTTTGGGGGTCTGACAGATTCCTGAATCATTAATGTGAAAACACTGACAATAGCACAGACTGTGAGAGTTTTTCTCTGTGCTGTTATTATGGTTAAATGAATTTGAAATTGAACATGGATATCTTTTTTGAAAATATTTGTCTAGCCCAAGGTCAAAAATTTAATGAGACATGATGCATAAAAATATGAGATGGCAGGAAAAATACCATATTTCAATGGTTTTATGTTCGCTCACAAAAGTTTTTTGGGAAACTCAATTCTCACTTTTAAGTAGTTGCTTATTATCTTGCATATTGGCTGTTTATTAGTACTTATAAAGCACATATTAATGCCTTATTCTGCATGACCATATTCTACATCCCTTAATCCTACCCAATACCTGAACTTAAGCTTCTGCTTGTCGACTTGCACAGGATTCATATGCAGGGAGTTGCTTGGCCACGGATCCAAAATTTCAATGTAATGATCTCCGAGCCACTTCATTATCATTCTTGCCTCGTGACATTAGGGGCTCTCGCACCGGAGGAACCTTTTTATAGTTCCTAGAACTAATGGCGGAAGTACCCACTTTTTGGCATGTTCGCACTGCAGGAACTGGGATCGAACTTAGTTCTAGGAACACCTTTCAGGGGAACTACACTACCCAGCCTGCAGGGTTATAGTAACCAACTGCTGATTTGCCAAACTGGAATAAACTGGATTGGTAATGGTCATTATTTCTCCTGTCCTGAGAGGTGATCTTCCTGAATAACTTTAAGGTACACTTGTGTACGCTGTACAGACAAAAACACATTTGTAGTTTTGACATTTTTTAACAATTACATTTACTGTTGTTTGCTCCGATAACATCATTTCGCCTGCATTGCAGACCGAGTGAGAGATGCGACGCGGCCATATTGAAGTATCATCTCCCGTTAAACGAGTGTCATGACAATGATCATGACATATTTTGACACAACCAGGGTTAAAATCAGCTACCACTGCCGTACTTACAATGTGAACATCTCCGTTGATTATTACGGGAGCGACGCTCATGCCACGCACTGAACAGAAGGTGAGACTGTAATGTACAGAGGAGACATAAAGCTGTTATTTAAAGCTGAGTGTACATCATGAATCCATTTTCCAAACCATGTTTTTGTCTTATCCTGAATCACTACAGTACACCTACAATAAGTGTTTATATTTGGACTATTTTGGAACGGTCGGCTCACCACCACTGAGGAGTAGCCCAGTGGACATAAACAGAGAGATGTAACTCCGGCTACAATGTTTTTCAGCAAGACACATGCCATTTTCTTTATTAACCAATAGAGCATGAAAAGTTACATATAGTGCAGCTTTAACACAGCATATGCGAACATCTGTTGAGACAGTTCAAACTGTACTGATACCAGTTATTTTCTACCCACAGATGCCAGAAGTAGGCTACACCAAGTAAAAAAAAGTAATAAAATGCCCTTGGAAATCAATTTAAGGGGGCAAATATCTCCCCATTAATGGAAAAAGTCAATTTCTGTCACTTTCTAGCCCCACCATGAGGCACTGCTGCAAGTCAAGGCTATTTATATGACCAGCGTGGATATGAGAATGAGGATAACTTGTCTTAGTCACTTGTCTTAGCTCTTTAATTTTCTATATCATCAGCTGTATGCAGTCTTTTGTAGAAGCTATCAGTCTCTTAACTGCTTTTCTTCATTGGTAAGACTCCAATTACCCAGCCCGTCCCTCTGGACACGCAGCAGAAAGAGTTCTGGAGAATGAGTCATTTGCAGTCTTTAGCCAGCACTTATTCATGAGCTCATGCTAAACTAGAGCTGATACGAGCAGAAGATGTTTCATCCAGCATTCTCAAGACAGAAGCCCAGCAGTGAAACTACAGTCTACACTGTTAAAAATAAAGGTTCCAAAAGGGGGTTTCTGCCGTGATGCCGTAGAAGATCCATTTTGGATTCCCAAAAGAACCTTTCAGTGGAACAGTTCTTAAAAGAACCATTATTTGCTTAGCTTGAGGAACATTTAAATAATCTAAAGAACTGTAAAGAACATGGATGTTAACGATTCTTCATGGAACCATCAATGCCAGTGAAGAACCTTTATTTTTAAGAGCAATGACTTAAACATAAAAAGAGAGCACTATAAATAACAGCAAAGTTTTCTTAATTATATTAAAGGAGTCATTGATTATAATTTCATCATTTAACTTTAGTTATTGTGTAATGTTGCTGTTTGGGCATAAACAACATCTGCAAAGTTACGACGCTCAAAGTTCAATGCAAAGGGAGATTTTTTCTTTTACAGAAATCGGACTACAACAAACGGCTGGTAGGGACTACAACAAGCTTCTTCCTGGGTTGGTGACATCACAAACCCCAAAATTTACATAAACCCCGCCCCCAAGAACACACAACAAAGGGGGCGAGGCCATGTTGGGCTGCTTTAGAGAAGAGGAAGAGTTGTTGTAGTAGAGTGTTGTTGACATGCCATCATTTTACACCGGACTGCTTCACAAACGAGGGTCAATTCAACGCTAGATTTGCACAAAAGATTAACATGACGGCACATGCTAGTGGATGAGTTGAATCAAGTCCACAGCAACTACATAAATTTATCCACTAACCATTCAGAAATGTCCAGTTTCATTCTAAAAGTTGTAACTTCTTCCTGAGACTCTCCATCAGTGTCGACTCCGGTTTGAACAATGTAAGGCTGAACACCGTTACTGACAATCCTCATTTTGGCCAAGTGAGATTCTCCAGCTTTGTTGTTGTTGAGCTGTTAAAGCTCCGCCCTCTTCTGGAAAGGGGGCCGGGAGCAGCAGCTCATTTGCATTTAAAAGGACACACACAAAAACGGTGTGTTTTTGCTCACACCCAAATAGGGGCAAATTTGACAAGCTATAATAAATGATCTGTGGGGTATTTTGAACTCAGAACTAAACATTAATGATAACTAACATCTAGGAACTGAAATAAGGCAGCTTATGTACTGAGAAGGAACAAAAGTGACTAATTAGATAACAGCTGAACAGAATGATTAATCAAATGAGTAACTATTGTAACGAAAGACAGGCAGGAAAACAGCAATTACTGAAAACAAATTACAAACTGACCATAACTGTGACATTAATGCTGCCTTCACATGCTATCGGAAATTCAATAATTCCCACTTCCCACAAGTTGTGATTACAAGCTCAGCACATTTAAATTCGAAATGTGAGAGCATTCATGTGCAATTTTTAACTGGGAAACTCGTATTTGCGATAATTCTTATAGCATGCAAAGGCAGCATAACACACTCAAGTAGACTTTTAAAAAAATAATCAAAGTTAAAGTCATATATTGTCATGTGTACAAGTTACCAAGTACAATGAAAAACTTGCTTGAATGCTACTCTACAGACTATAGACAGACAAATGTTTTAAGTACATTTTAAATCATTGTGTTTTATTAATCCTTTGCTTTACAGAAGTACACTTATTTTGAAGTGTTGATTAACACACTTAAGCACATGCAAAGAACTTGATTATAATTTTAATTGTGTTATTTGACATTACATTTAAAGTATTTAAAAATGTATTAAATTGCTATTTCAACATTACAAATGATGAACATATAAATTACAAATTTATTTAAATACATGGCATAGAATTTTCAAATGACAGTACATTCAACCATACATTTGAACCATATTTCAAAGACAATAAAAGTAATTATGAATTTAAATATAAAGACGTACTTAAGTCCTTTACTTAAATTGGTAAAAAAAAAAAGCACTTTTAAGTTCAACTATCTGCATTTAATATAAATTTAAACTACAATTCATTTTCATTTTCAATTGTAAATAACATGCAATTAAGTGTCTGAAAATATCACATTCAGTTTGCACTTAAGTATATTCTTCATAATATAAAAGTGTTTCAAAGTGTACTTCTTTTTCACAAGGAAAAGTCTTCCTCTGCGAATGTTCCTTGAAGCCCGTCGTGTCTCCACAGCAGAACACAGCAGTATTCACACCGTCTGAGTGTCTGGGAGAGCGGCGCAGTGTCACAATAAGAGCAGTGCACCATGACCGCTGCCTTTCTGCCCGCACTGATAAGGCTTTGTGCATCACCTCTGTGGCTCGACATGAATGGGAATCCTCTTCTACTGTGTGAAAAGAAGCTACTTTACTCGTACCCTCTCTTCTTCGGTCTTTCTATCATTACAGGAGAGTAATTCTAAAGCTCTTGTACAAAGAACAGCCCTGTTTCATTGCATTTCAAGGTGTAATGTAAAAGCATGACATTCCTGCTAGGTTTTTTTAGGGTTTTTATAAAATGTTAACTATCGGCTGTACAGTACAAGAAATAATATTCTATCTAATAAAACATCTAAATATATATATATATATATATATATATAATTAAAGCCTTTATCTATAATGCATTATAAAAGTATTTTTAATGCATTAATTATGCCATTGTATGATCTCGTGAATAATTGTAACCACAGTTATAATACTTATCTATTCATTTAACACATCTTTAGAAAGTATAATGCATTAAAACACAACAAGCAACCAATTTCAGATGTAAAAAGAAGCCTGCAAATATAATAATGCATTTTAACTTTACAATTATTTATGAAGAGATATAATGCATTATAATATGCATTATGAATACCTTTATAATGCATTATACATAAAGGCTTTAAGTAAAGTGTTACCAAATATTTTATTAAGAGAAAACCATACGTTATGAAATAAAATACATTATGAATGATCTTTCTTTCTTTCTTTCTTTCTTTCTTTCTTTCTTTCTTCTGTCAGTCGCTGATATTCAGTTCTTCAGAATTATTTCACTTTTTGTTATCAAGAGGAGTGCTTCTCATTCTCTTGTTAGTATCACTGTCACAGTCTATTATGAAATAGGAAATCACCACCAGGGATGAAAAGTAATTGTAATTCTATGGGCTGCTGCGTAGAAAACATCCTTCACCAACTGATTATTTGGATATTTGTGACAAGGACACAATTCATCTTATGTAATATTACAGTCTGAATGTTGAACAGCACACAGTCAGGTTATAAACCATAATTATTGTTCTATCAGAGGTGCTCAGATGTAATATTTTTAAATAATGAACTCATCTCACCTCTGTATGCCGTTACTGTGGAAACTGATGGCGTTGCCCTGGTAACGCCATCATCACGTCCTAGTGCTGAAGAAAGCAGGGAATCTTTAAGGAGTTTTCTCTCTCTCTCACTATAACCGAAGCCTGAAGTGCTGTCCTAATTCTACAGTGACACAGAAAACCTGTGTGTGTGTGTGTGTGTGTGTGTATATATATATATATATATATATATATATATGGACTATGTTACATGTAGAAGTACTTTTTTGTTGTTGTTGGGTTGGGGGTTAATATTCTTAGTGTAAGTTTATGCAAAATGCACAGCAGTGTATCCCTTCAGTTAGTTCACTCATCACAAATAGCCATGTATGGTAAATGCACTCCATCAGATGTCTAGCAGACACTCTTCCTGCAAAATATTTTGTGGTATGCAGTAAACATTGTGCAGTGAAACAATATTTTAGTTTTCAAAAACACAACACTAATGTATTTTAAGTCAACGATAACATACTTTGACTAAAAAAAGAAAATTATGCTCTTTTTTCTTATTTTCTTCCTGTAGCTCAACTGGTCCAATATGACAAAAATACACATTAGAGAAATAATATAGTTTAAAATGATATACTTTAAAGTTGAAACTGAATGTCATGCTTTTAGACACTTAACTTGGACCTGAAGAGGACCGTGCACAGGAGATTTAACAGATACGGAATGTTTTTGCAAAGAAGTGTGGGAAAATATTCCCAAGTCAAGATGTGCCAAACTGATAGACTCATATCCAAAAAGGAAGAAACGGTAACACTTTGATATGGGAACACATGTTCACTATTAACTATGACTCAATAAACTCTTAATTTACTGCTTATTAATAGTTAGTTAGGTAGTTGTTGTAGAGTTTAAGTTTAGGTATGGTGTAGGATTAAGGGATGCAGAATAAGGTCATGCAGAATAAGGCATTAATATGTGCTTCATAAATACTAATAAACAGCCAATATTCTAGCTAATAAGCAGCTAGTTAAAAGTGAGAATTGTTCCCCATATTAAAGTGTTATCCAAAAAACAATACAACAGGCGATTGTCTCACTTGTTGTGTGTGGGTGAATTGACTGCATGAAGCAGGCTGTGTAGCATGTGTGGGACAACCACTGAACATACAGGGCCGGAAAAAGAGATTGGAGATTAGGTGTGGGGTTAAAAGATGATGGACTTAATGCTAATACCTGTGGCAGGCGAAGCAGGCTGGAGTTACGTTGCAACCAGCAAACAGTGTGGAGCTGTCTGTGACTTGGTGATCACACCCAGTCAGCACACACAGAGAATCCAGCAAACTAAGCCGCGACTGGCCTTCAGGTAGTGTGTGTCCCACTTAGGTAACCTGCATGTTTTTTTCTGCTTTTCTTCTTCCATTTCTCTCTCTCTTATATATCATTTCTCTACTTCCTCATAGTTGGCTTCGGCAAAGTGATTTTTTTTTTCCATATCACCAAACCTGTTCATTTGTATGGATACTCATTTGTTCAATCACACCTGTTCCTTGTTTTTAGCCGTTTTAATTCCTGGGTAGAATTCATACCTGTTGCACCATCCAGACGTAGCTCATGTTGGAGAGTAAATTTTATGCCTAGTCTGTAAATAACCCTCAGTTATTTGAGTAGATTTCGTGGTTTAACCCTTAAATTCACAAATGTTTCGCCAATCATTACATATTTGGGTCTTTAGAAACCCGGATCTATGTGTAACATGCATGGATCTCTTCCTGTCACGATAATATAAAACACTCCTGATATTAGAGTAACAATTACAGAAGAATAAAATAAAGCATATTTTGTTACCTTTTGGAGCTTGGAAGGGTTCAGTTTGAGCAGATGTTTTATACATTCATCACTGTCCTTGTCAGAGCTCATTAGGACATTCAGCATCTGGCTCATATTCGCGATCTCAAACATATTCTCAAAACTATAATTTTCAAAATCAATCCCTTCTTTGACACATCGTGAGTTGGAAAGTAAGGTAACATGAGTCATCAGCTGAAGTCATCAAAGTGCTGGAGTCAGATTTCAAAGATACTGATGAAAACGCAAGGGTAGTGTCTCAAGAGGACATTGTATCCTTGAATAAACATCAGAACTTGGAAATACCCCTTCCCTTCAAGAAAAGACTCTATCTTACAGATAATAAGCCTCTTGCTGTCGTGACACTTCAACATCTCAAGCGGAGATTAGAGAAGAATAAGGAGTACAAAGAACATTATGTGAAGTTTATGGAAGAGGTAATAGGAAACGGTGACTCAGAAGGAGTCATCGATGAAGGAAAAGAAGGTACATCCCTCATCATGGGGTGCATCACTCAAAGAAGCAAGGGAAATTTTGTGTATTCTTCGACTGCTGTGCCACATACAAGGGAACTAGCTTGAGCGGCAACAGCCTGACTGGCATTCTTCTGCGGTTCAGACAGTATCCATTGGCTTTGATGTGTGATGTGGAGTGCTTCTCAAACGGAAGGCTGCTTCCTATGTAGGCTGCATATCTCGGCTGCCACGTCATCAAATGTCACTGAAGACCATCTCAGTTTAAAGGATCCTTGGAAGGCAGCCTTCGTTTCGCGTCCTTCTTTCGGCCTGTTTTAAAGGATGCATCAGATGTATCCTTCGCGACCTTAAATCACCCACAATCCTTTGGGGTCCATCATTATGATTTCACTTTTTTTAACTTTAGTTAGTGTGTAATGTTGCTGTTTGAGCATAAACAACATCTGCAAAGTTATGACACTCAACATTCAATGCAAAGGGAGATATTTTCTTTTACAGAAATCGCTTTTTAAGGACTACAACAAACAGCTGGTTAGGGACTACAACAAGCTTCTTCCCGGGTTGGTGACATCACAAACCCCAAAATTTACATAAACCCTGCACCCGACAACACGCAACAAAGGGGGTGAGGCCATGTTGAGCTGCTTTAGAGAAGAGGAAGAGTTGTTGTAGTAGAGTGTTGTTGTCATGCCGTCATTTTACGGGTCAATTCAACACTGGATTTGCACAATAGATTAACATGACGGCACATGCTAGTTGATGAGTTGAATCAACTCCACAGCAACTACATATTTACCATTCAGAAACGTCCAGTTTCATTCTAAAAGTTGTAACTTCTTCCTGAGTCTCTCCATCAGTGTTGACTCCGGTTTGAACAATGTAAGGCTGAACACCGTTACTGACAATCCTCGTTTTGGCTGCGTGAGATTCTCCAGCTTTGTTGTTGTTGAGCAACTGAAGCTTGAGCTGTTAAAGCTCCACCCTCTTCTGGAAAGGGGGCCGGGAGCAGCAGCTCATTTGCATTTAAAGGGACACACAAATAGGGGCAAATTTGACAAGCTATAATAAATGAGGTATTGGGGTATTTTGTGGGGGTATTTAATGTGGGGTATTTTGAGCTGAAACTTCACTGACACATTCTGGGAACACCAGAGACTTATATTACATCTTGTGAAAAGGGGCATAATAAGTCCTCTTTAATAGAAAGCCAGTTAATATAAAGATTTGTAAAACAAAGTATTTTTCGAAAATTAAGTTTATATAGTGTGCAGTGACCACGGGGGCAGAAACATTTATGACGTAGCCATGTGCTCTTACTAGACCGTCTCAAGCGGATTCTAGTCTACAAGCCTCCGAAGGACTGGACTGGGAATGACACAGCCTCGGTAGGATTCAGCCTTCCGTTTGAGAAGCACCAATTGAGAGGATGCAGTTCCAGTTCCACCCTTATAATTCACTTCAATCTTTTCAAACTTTATGAATTTATTTCATAGAAGGTTCAAGTGGTGTGTGTAAGAATTGGAAGCAAGCAGAGTACGGCTGTTTCTAAAGCATGCAGTGCCATCTGCTGTTGAAAACTAAGCTCGGATGCATTCGGAAAACCTCAGAATCGATCCAGAATCATATCTCGATTCGCATTGCATCGATTTATTGTCCCAGCCCTAGCCATGTCCACATGCTGTTCCTGTTTTGCGGACGCTGTTTCAAAAGTTCTCTCACTCACCTCCTTCTCCATGTAGACTTATCTCTTATTGGCTATTGTGAAAGTACTGAAGTAATTATAGTCATAATCATCCTGATTTAAAATACTAAATATCAAACATGTTTGATGTTATTGGGGTAGACCCGATGTGTCTGCGAACAGATCGAAAGGTTTAAGATTTGATATGTAAATGCCTCACATTACCAGATAATCTGTGCCGAATGTCAGAACTGATCATAGTCCTGAACAAGATTTTTTCTCAGATTGTCGGGAGGGGTAAATCGGAAATAAATTTCTAAAATTCCTGTAGTCTCACCTCGGCTTTACTCCTTGTTTGGTTTGTATTTATAACCTTCATTTTTGTTGCTTGTTGTCAATTCTTGTGATCTCTAGATGGTTTGGTTTCTTGTACTCCTGCATTCCTGTGCTCCAGTGATCCAGTGTATCTAACCAAACCTTAACAACATGAAGTTTGTTGTCATTACTGAATGGTTGTTACATTTTATGATTGTGTGTGTTTACACAGAAACAAACTGAAAAAGATTTTTGATCACAAACACCACTGCACTGCTACAAAAGAGAATTTATTCAGCATTTTTAAAGAAGGACAAAACAAAATGTCTAAAAGTTGTGATAATCAACATTATTCCATAAATGCTGCTTTATTCCTTAAAGCAGCCTATAGCATTAAGAAGTCCTATCAATTTTTTATTTATTTTATTTTTTTTTTTGCCCTGATTGTTGTGCCTATTATCGTTCATTAACAACTGTTGATGACAACAACAACAGCAGCATCAGTATTGATGACAGCTCCACACCTTCTACTGGGTCTGCAGTAGAAACCAGTGATAAAGGGACTTCAAGCAGTCATCCAGTGGAATCAAAGAGAAAGGCTAGCAAATCCAACAGCAGAAGAAAGACCATCATCTGTTTTTGCTGAAGGAAGAGGAACAGCTCCAGAGAGAATTGAAGTTGGAACGAGTGCATTACAAGCTCCAAATGGAATTGGAAGAGAGGTGACATGATGCACAGATGGAACATGATCAGGCTATGATGAGGATGCTGTGTCAAGTGATGATCTCAGCTGTAACTAACACTTTTCCTGTTATTCACACACCTTTGTACCCCACAGAAGAACCATCTTTTCATACTTTGCCTGTCATACACAACCAATTGCTTTGGTTGGTGGTCAAGGAGTCAGTTGTACCAGCAGTAGTGAGCAGACACTGTCTTCTATCTTGCATGAGTTGAGCAATTCTGATATTCTGATGTTCCAGTTTGAACAGAAATTGTTGATGGAATTTTCCTTGATATTGTTTTTATTTGTTCCAAGAGTTGTTCTTAAAGAGAAATTAGTTTTGACTCTGTAGAGGGTATCTGATTTGCTGTTACTTTAAAATGTGTTTAAAAAAGAAAAAGAAAAAAATATATATTGTAGCAGATTGTTGTAGCTGCATTTACTAGAATTTGCTAGTGTAGATGCCTGCTTTCAAATGCTCTCGCTCTCGCTTTTAAAACGCTTTCAAATTCAAACACTTCCATGTTTTTTCAAACGCTCCCATGCGTTGATTATTGTAGCTAATCACAGACATACACGTTGAGCATGTGAACACAGTAGCAAATCAGAGGTGAATCCACTCAACAGTGCTCAAAGCGTCACATTTTTACATTTTCAGTACCAACTTGGTATCGAAGTTGGTACTTTTGACAACCCTAGGGAGGATTGAGTCAATCATTGCCCGGAGCCCTAGCCGCATGAAATGTCTGACCAGGTGCACGAGTTTGCAACACCACGTGATGCCGTGGGAATCCTAGTGAAATATGAGGCCATAGGGGAAGGCCCCGTCCACATTCCCACCATTGAGGGTGAGCTGCAGCTGGCCTCTGCGAACTGTTTTTATAATTATTTGGAAGAGGGTGTTTCCCTTTGTCTCCTGTACCCCCGCTGGTTCCGCCCAGCTCAAAATCTCCTGTGCTCCCACTGGCTCCACCCAGTTCAAAGTCTCCTGTGTCTCCAGACTTCCCGCCCAGCCCCTCGTCTTCTCCTCTAATGCCACTATATTGTGTGGATCTGCCTCGGGTCTTCCAGTCTCCAACACCACCTAGGCTGAATTCCCCGGCTCCGCTTCCAGCCGTTGATCCTGTCACCCCTCCTCGGTCCATCGACCTGTCGGCTATGCCTTGGCTCCTCCCTCCCTCTGCTCCACCAGATACCATTGGGCTTCCTCGTCCCTCTGGCTCCACCTTGGTCAAACGTTGCCCTGCACGCACCACAGACCTACGAGCCAGCCGCTGCGCTTCATCTCTCCACCCCTTTGGCTCCGTCTGGCTCTGCCTTCCCTCGGCTCTGCCTCAGTCCTCTGTCCCACCGGCTTCGCCTTAGTCCTACTAAGGGGGGGCATACTGTAACGGTTATGTTCTGTTATGTCCTGTTATTTTTTCATTTTCACTCTGCTTGATGCGTTTCTGTCTGTCTGATTTCCTAGTTAGTTTTCTCATTTGTTAATTAGTCCTACACACCTGTTTTGATTCATTCTGATTACGTTTCCTCAGTTCTTCATCTGGTATTGTTAGTTAAGTGTAGCTGCTATTCTGATTTCTCCTACATGTTTGGTAAGGAGAAGTGTGCTATTTCTTTTCCAAACAATTGAACTTTCACCTATTTAATGATGAAATGTTTGAAAAATTCCATAAACTGAAGAGGGCTCTATATAGCTATAAAAATCTACAAACCCATGTTAAAATTGCCAGGTTTTGAAATTAATAAAATTAAGATAAATCATGTCAGATCTTTTTCAACTGTGACTTTTGAAACCAATGAAATTCTAGTAACAAACAAATAGAAACTTTTAAGGCAAAAATAAATAAATAAATAAATAAATAAATAAATAAATAAAAAACAATAACCTGGCTGCATAAGAGTGTATAATAGGGCACATTACTCAATAACATTCAAATTCCTACTGTGAAGTAATATAATTTATCGATCATCATTTAAGTAAAGCTGATTGACCCTGAATAAAAATAAGCAGTTTCTATAGGAACCCAAACACAGACATTTTAAATTTTTCTTCTTATAATTTCTCATACAAGAAACACAAGATAATGACACTTCTGCTGCTGCTGCCTCTACTGGAACAAACATGTTTGACCATCTTGATTGGTTATCATCAAATACAATCCGCCCCTGCCTTCATCTTCAGTTAACTTCAAGACCTAGACGAAGGATGGGGCCTATGCCAAAGAACTTTTAGACAGAGCTTGTCGAGGGTTTATTTATTTATTTGTTTATTTATTTTGTCTGCTATTTTACAAAATAAAAATCATTCATACTTTAATTCTCCCACTGAGTCTTTTTGGTAGAACTGTGACTTGCTTAATAATGTGGAACAACCTCTTTACGTAGGTTTTCCATTTACCTAAGAAGATCTAACAAACCTGTCTGAAATTGATATCTTGTTTATCTAAAGAGATATGAGAAATAAAACTAACACTTACTTTGAAAAATTAAATCAAAACAAACAAAGCCAAACTGGCTAAACCAATACTGAGGACAGATGTGATGTTCTTTCAGCTGAGTGTCACATAATTTGTGGGACCGCCTCATTTTCAGAGTAGTGTGGCCAGTTTAACAGGACATTGGTTTAAAGTCATGTGAATGTACTTTGCTTACAAGTGGATATACAATTGTTCTAGGAGAACAACAGACTTAGCCATGGTCATACCATCCACAAAAAAATCAAACCCACCAGGTAATCAGCAGTTTATGAACATAATTATATTTGTCATATTATGGATCAAAGTGGTTTCTTGTTTTGAAGGATTTGGAAATTGATAATTTCTATGTATTTTCAGTCTGCAGGTTAAGAGAATATTCATTACTACTAGCATGTTTTCTTTGGACATTATCCTGTCTGGTAAGTTCATAAAAATGTAATATAAAAAGTTTATACATATTTTATTTATGTTATTACTATAGTTATTACTACAGTATATATTTTACTACAGTAAGTACATGTAACAAATGTAACAAGGACACTGTAAAATAGTGTTATTGCATTTTATTTTTCCCTGTCGAGGAGACATGATTGTGCGTCATTCATCTCAACTGAACTGAGAATGCATTGAATTTGAATTTAAGAAAGTAGAAATTTGTGTAACTGCTGTAAATGTGGTTTGAAATAATAAAATCAGGTTTAGCAGTAATCAACTTATTTTTAGTGTTTGATATTTTTATGAAGTTGTCTGAACACAGTGTTGGTGGTGGAAATGTTGATTTTTAAATTTAGTTTAGAAAAATAAAGCTGATGTGTTTAATATCAAGGAATAAATTGGCTAATTCCTCTTGCTGTCATCCAAACTCAAATTCCACTTAAATGCGTCAATATATTATTTTATTATTGTGATGTAATTTATATAGACTTATGAGTGTATGAGAGTACACTTTATCTGTAATAAGCTGCGGATCATACACGGGACGAGTAACTTGTATTGTGCTGGTGCTGGTGTTGTGTAGTGGAAAGGTACTAAAGTATATTCAACATTATGAAAGGATATTCCGGACAATTTTCAAAAGAAATTGGAAATTGTATTTGCAATTGCGTTTGACATGTGGACGCATAAACTGTGACATAATCCAAACACAATTGCAAATCTTGTATTACCTTTTGCATTTTCGCTGTCACGAATGCACAGACTGGCAAATTTCAAATGGAAAAGCAAAGTCCATTTGCAACTGTATTTCCCATGTCTTACGAGTTATGACCCGGTCATATTTAAATAGAAATCTTAATTACCACGTCTGCTTTAGTTTTCTCAGCGTCGCGTATGCAATTGCAATTCATTTAGCATTTGAATTTCCGATGCCTTACATGGAAACCGGTCACTCGGCGTCAGAGGTGGGACTACACTATGGGGCCAGTTTGTGTGGTAAGCGACGTCACTCGCAGTCGACTGTCAAGAGCAGTGGTTCTCAAACTGGGGTAGGCGAACAAAATCCCATTGATTTTACTCTACCCCACCTTAAAACTGAGCATGTATTTCTCACAGACAAAATGTCGTGACATCCGATCTTTTGCGGTCAAAACTGACTGCATCCATTCAAGCAGCGTGCAAATGTTGCGTGCAGAGTATGCTGTCTTAGCAAATTGTGCTTAATTACACTTTGTAAAAGTGGGGATTTAGCACTTACTAACATGAAGAACAAATAGCCTATAAACACAGGCTGTGCATAGAGATCGAACTCTCTTCGATACAAAAACCCTGTTGTATTCTAATAGAATCCAAAACAGAAAGTCAGGGAACATGCAGGAACAGACCAACATATACGTAACTGAGAACTGACCAAGAACAGACTGAAACACAGGGCTTAAATACAGGGTAAACAAGGACCAAACAAGACTTAATTAACGAGACACAGCTGGGACAAATGAACTCAAATGAGGGTAACCATAGGAACTAAATAATGGCGGGAAAAAACTGAACAAAGAAAACATGTGACCAATGAAAAACAAACTCTAGACATGAACAACTAAACAGAACAAAACTCAAACGTTACACCTGTGAGTTCTTGATTTTAATGTTGATTATATATTATATTACCAAGAACGCATTTTCCCCCAAATATCCACACGATTGCAAATGTGACATTGATTTTATACAACAGTTCAACAAAAAAGTGATGAACATTTTAAAAGGAGTATTGTCAGTGTTGTTTGCTACGAAATAATAGTTCCAATGAAAGCCACAGAAGAACTGCAACACGCAGCGGTGTTTCGTGAATCTGCGGCTCTGAACGAATCGTAAGATTAAATAATTCAGTGACCCATTCATAAATGCAGTCACTTGCTTCGTTACTGAATGAATGAATAAATGACTCACTCACCAAGACGGTGACTTACCGCCACCTACTGGTGATTTTAGTTTAATATGTAGAAGTATCATTTCATTTTGGTCATCATTGCATATTTCTCTATTCTCTATTTTATTTAAAACATTATTTATTTTAAAAAGGTATTTATAAAGGTAAAAAAAAATACACTGAAAAATCAATTTAACGGGGCAACTATTGTTCCTTAATGGAAAAGGTGTGACCGCAGTCTAAGTGGAAGAGAGGGGGTACGCAGAAAGATGTTAAATGCTTCAGGGGGTACTCCACTCTAAAAAGTTTGAGAACCACTGGTCAAGAGGGTAAATGTCATGCCGATTGGAAAAAAATGTTTATCTTTTAGACAATTTTTCTTTGTTGTAAAACAATGTTTTGTTTGGTTTTTATCATGTCTAAAGGACAAATATTTTCTAATAAATTATTTATTTTACTAGCTATCTTTTATACATAAGTGCACATTTTTGTCTGTAAAGCTATTTATTATATTTTGTAAAGATTTGAAGTATTACTTGGATACAATATCTACCTCCAGCAATGTTAAAGCCTTAAAATCGATATCATTGTGTACATCTTATAATATTGGTTCTTACTTTCCTATAATGTACAGTTGACAGTACGCTCTGTTACCTTTTGCCTGGCTGTTAAAAAGTGCCTTTTGAGGCACCTTTACTTTATATAATGTAATGTATATTTATATATCTTTTGTATGTTTATTTTTTGTTTGTTCATTTTACTTTTTGTTTTGTGATTTGGTTGTCAATAGGGTTGTATATTTTGTGTATACTTTATAAACCTGATTAAAAAATTAAAAAAAAAAAAAAGATAGAAAGAAAGGCCATGCTGAATGCTTTGAACAATGGAGGTAATTGGTGAAATTGTGGAGGAACTAATGATGCTCGTGCAGCAAGTTGACGACAGCTCATACTCCACAGATTTCCTCTTACTCAGAAGTCATTTAGTGTTGAACAGGATAAATGAGTTTGTCGCCTTGACAAACGGCAGCATCAGTAATGTTGTCTTTGCCAACCTCAGTAAAGTGGCTGACAGGCTTTTTGTGAGGGACAGAACAACTAAAGGACCAGGACGTCCTTTGATGGATATACCACCAGAGACGATTGAGCAGAATACTACGTTGTATGTGGGTACTCATGTGTCCAGCTTGTACGCCTGCTTGGAGTATCTAAGCGAACCATTCGTAGAAGACTAGAACAGCATGGATTAAGGTACATACAATTTTCATAAATGTGTGCTTTATGGAGATAAAAAAGCATTTGGAATGTATGGCACTGTATATAATTTATAATATATAACAAATATTAATCCCACAGATTGTCAGATGATATATATTTTTGTATAAGGCAATAATAAAAGCATAAATACCTAACACGATCAAAGCAATCCATTAAAAACAACCCTTACAAAAATTACCCACAGTTTTATTGTTTTTTGTGTGTGTATTGATTACCATTTGTATAACTACACAAATACCTTAGTTAAAGTATGGTTTTTGTAGAAAACCATGGTTAATTTGTGGTTACCATTGAATAACTACAATAGCCATGTTTTTTGTTTTTTCCTTAGTAAAACCATGGTTAATTTTCGTAAGGGAAGTCAAAAGTAGCTGCCATATATATGTTTTATGCTGTAGGTATTAATATTCATTATATGTACAGTGCCATACATTCCAAATGCTTTTTTCCCCATAAAGCACACATTTATGAAAATTCTATGTACCTTAATCCACGCTGTTCTAGTCTTCTACGAATGGTTCGCTCAGATCCTCCAGGTGTCGTCAACTTGCTGCTGAGCATCATATATTCCTCCACAATTTCACCGATTACCTACATTGTTCAAAGCCTTCGGCATGACATTTCTTTATTATTATTATTATGACTGCAAACAGTACAGGGATGACATTTATGACTTTTACAGTTTACAGCTCCTGATAATACAATGCTATATCAGATATGTACAATAACATTTGTAGAAAAAAAATAACATTATGATGTCCAGAAATCAACTTTATTAGTATACTGAGAACTAATGTTTAATGTGATTCATTCATAAATTCATACAGTTTCATTCTTACATCTACTATATCTGTAATACAATAGTCCCAAGATTCTCCACGTTAGTGAATAAATACATAGATCCACTATCAATGTTTGAATTCTCTACTGGTCTAGTGGTAAAATTTTTGTTAACCATGTCAAAGGCTCTGGGTTCTAATCCACCCTTGTCACAGACCTGCCAGGCTCTTCCTTCAGCCAATCACAGCGCACTCCCTCACCAGAGTGCTAACACACACACCTGATCCCCATCATCACGCAATCACCACCAGATACTGCACTTACCTCAGTTCACTGTCCGGTCTTGTTGATACAAGGACTACTTTTCCAATGCTCCAGCTCATTGAGAATACTTACCATTACCGTTCCAACGTGTCTCCCAGTCTTCGTGCAAAGTATCTGTGTGTGTGTCTCCCTACCGTCTCCGTGAGTTCACTCCACCACTTCGCCTTCAACCGTCCACGAGTCATCCACCTGCGAAAGAAAGGACAGTATTACCACTTCTGTTTCACCATCTCAAATATCCATTTAACCATTACTTACCTGCACTTCTGTTATTCCTTGCTGTTTGGAAATAAACTCAGTTATTCCTGCAAACCTGTTGTCTCCTACCCTTCTGTCTGTGACAACCCTCATATAGTTTTTTTTTTTTTTTTTTTTTTTTTTTTTTCTCCTCATTAAAATCAAAGATGTTCATCAATGACTGTACATCAAAAGCAGGGACACGTTTGTGTGCATTTTGTTTTGTGATTTCACCAGATTTCACAACCGGGGGTACCAGAAATTACAAACTTCAAGTTTAAGTATTCTTATCTTTTATTTTAGTAGAGAAGCTCCCTTAAGAATTAAGGTCCCTTTGCTGTTCCCTTTTGACTTGTGTAAAGACTATTTTTTGCTATCACAATAATCTCCTGTTTGAGCTACATATTAGGACCTAACCCATTCACACTTTGTGTATGATTTCACCAACCGCCAAGAGATCCACATAACTTTTCTAGTTTTATCTAGAAAGTATCTTTATCTACAATAAATATTAATTATTTATATATAGAAAAAATGGAATTTGATGTGATTAATATCCTGATCCTCTCTCAGGTTGTATGGGGATTGAATGGTTGGATCCAAATAATACAATTTCAGACCCCCAGACCTAAACCAGCTCCTCTAAATAATAATTATTCATCCACAATATCTGCTCTTGACATGGGAATCAGTGAGGAGGAGTGGGAAAGGCTACAGAAGGCTCTGGACTGGCCCGGTCCAGATGAAGAAATCACTCAGCTGGATCTGAGCACAAGTCCAGTCCACTCAACATTCTCTATTGTGGGACTCAAGGAGAGTTACAAAGTGGGAGAAAAGATCTCCGTTACCATCACAGCCAGAGACCACAACAAGAACCTGAAAAGATATGGAGGAGATTTCTTTAAAGCAAAACTATTCAATTCAAAGCTAAAGGTGTGTTTATTTTATAATATACTGTATATTATTTTATAACCAATTTTTTATACAAAAAATAAAAATAAAAAAAGCCAACATTTGTCACATTGAGTTTTATTTGCCTGTTGTTGGTTTATTTACAAAATATTACTTATTATGTTTAGGTTTATAAGCTTGCTTTATCTACAGACATTAGTTTTCTGCATTACACTTTAACCTTCTCCATTCTTCTTGAAGGCGAGTGTGTACGGGGAGGTTGTGGATCACCGTAATGGGACTTACTCTGTTGCTCTTCTTCTGCCCTGGGAAGGTCAGGCACAAGTTTATGTGCGTCTAGAGCACTCCAGTGAGGTTGTGCAGATTCTAAATAAATACAGGGAGTCCTCATTCCCACGCAGCCAGTATATTGGCCACTTTGAAGGGCCAGGACCCAATAAAACCAGGATCAGTGAAGTAGTACAATGTAATCTTAAGTGGGGTGCAGATGGAAGTTGGAGGAAAGGCGACTGCTGCTGTGAGTATAAGGATATAAAAACAGGGACGGTGTGGCAGTGTGAGAGACCGAAGAAACTTTCTTGTGACAACCTGGTTCATCACTCTACCGGGGCTTTGGAAAGCCCATTAACTCCTTTTGAGACACAATTTTTGACAAAGTAAGTGGGAAATGGTTCAAAGCAACTTCCAGAACTTTGAAAAAAAAGTTTATAAATGTATTTTTATTTTATTTATTTTTTTTCTCCACAGGATTTTAACAAATGTCACTATTACTGGAGACACACAAATCATTAATGTCCTTCCCAACAATGCAGCCATTGGTATGTTCACATATGATCTGTGTATGTTTTGAACATTTCTATTTAATATTTGGAAAGAAATAAGGAGAAAGGAAATAATGACTTTTAGCAAACCGAAAACAAGAATTCAGCTCATATTTGATTTAATTTTGTCATTAATTCTTTCCAAACAGGAAATAGTCAAAACATACAAAGAGAGATAAAATCAAATGTTGTTACAGAAAATGCAGAATTTACGTGATTACAACACTGTCTTTTCAAGTAAATGTTTCTTTGCTTTAGGCACAATGGAGAGATGTAGATCTGGCCTGACAACACCAGTTCCTGCAGGGTTCTATCTGAAAGATGTCTGGAATTCTTTTGTATGCAACACCCAACAGTTAAATTCTTCACAAATGGGAAATTGTCTTAAAAACAAGATTGTCTACATGATGGGAGACTCTACCACAAGGCAGTGGTTTGAGTATTTCGAAAGAAAAGTGCCAGGTAAGTTATTCAGTGACATAAATGGCTTTAATTTGGGGGTGACTGACTTTTTCCTCTCTCTTAAAAAAAAAAACAAACAAAAAAAAACTTTCATGTTATTTAAGGCTTTGTAGCATGAATGTACAGAACTAAAATACAGAGGCCCCACAAAGTGAAGTTAGTTCTTGGAAAAGTTCATGCAGCATTTGTTTGCAGATGCTACTAGGTATATTTTGTATCTAATGCAATGACAATGAGACTTAAATCAGTGGAATCAGTGCACATAAATCAGTGCAACTTAAAGGGATAGTTCACCAAAAATTAAAATTCTGTCATCACTTATTTACAAACCTGTTCTTTATTCAGTGGAACACAAAAGAAGATTAAATAAATAAATAAATAAATAAATAAAATTGTCCACTTTTTTCCTCATACATTGAGGGGGGTTGAGTGACAAGGCATAGCCAGAGGCCCAGAAGTCAGTGTTGCAACCAGGTGGATGATTGACCAAGGCGGAGCTGGAGGGACGAGGGAGCCCGCTGGAGGCTGAGGGATGATGGACCATGGTGAAGCCCAGGGAGCAAGGAGCCAAGGTGGAGCCGAAGGATCAACAGGCTGAGGTGGAGTCATGTGCTCGGAGGTCCTCACACCAGGGTGCATCAGGAAACCAGGCAGCCTGAGGTTGAGCCAAGGAGTCAGGCAGAGCAAGAGGAGGAGGACTGGACAGGACCAGTGTAGGCAGGGCCAAGGAGTTTGAAGGTGTAGCCAGAAGAGGAGGGAGTGGTAGGCCGGTTGGGATAAGTGACGACAAAGGAGACTTGAGGCTGGGTGGGACCAGTGGTGACAAAGGAGACTTGGGGCCGAGCGGGTCCAGTGGTGATGAGGAAGACTCGGGCCGGGTGACAAAGGAGACTTGGGGCTGGACGGAACCTGGGGCGATGAAGGAGACTTGGAGTAGGATGGAACCAGGTGTGGAGACAGGGCTTGAAAATAGGAGGGGATCAGGAAATCCAGGAGTTCACATGGGGAGGAATCAATTTCAGGGCTAGGAGAATGAATGGAACTCTGCTCCACGATATCCAAGTCCAACAGCACTCCCTCAAGGATGAACATAGATACCAGCTCACACACCTGGTCAGACTCAGCAGGCTCATGCTCTGGGGTGGGCTCTTGTTTGTTGTTCATGCAAGTAGAGAGTGCAGGTTTGGGCACTGGGATGAACAGTGGCTCAGACTGCTCGCACACCTGGTCAGACTCGACGGGCTGTGGGCTTAAGTACATAGTTAAATTAGGAACCAAACAAGACTCAAACAAGGTGAACATAATCAATTAACCAATGAGTAACTATGGAAACCAACTAGCAACAGGAACAAAGGGAACAGAAACTAAACACAGGAAGGAAACATGGGAACCAAAGGATAGACAACATAAGTGTCCACACTTAGAACATAACTATTACAGAGTTTGAGTAAGTGATGCATTTTTATTTTTGTGTGCACATGCTTTTTGGGGCTGCTGTATACAAAAGCAAAAGCAACTTTGTAAAGCTGTTTAAGAAATTAAAGCAATGATTCTAATGTAAGTTTTACTTACTAGGCATAAAAAGAATGGACCTCCACACTCCTCGTTTGGGTGGACCCCTGATGGCTGTAGAGTTGGAAAATAATATCATTGTTCACTGGAGGCCACACAGTGCTCCTTTGCGATTTTGTAAAATGCCCATTACTGACCTGCATTATATCGGCAATGATATTGATGAAATAGCTGGTGGTCCTCATGCAGTCGTTGTCTTCACAATCTTTGCCCACCGGGTGTTTCACCCAATAACATTTTATGTGCATGAAGTGGCCAAAATCCGTCAGTCTGTAGTTGCTCTGCTGAGTCGTGCACCAGAGACTACCGTCATCATCAAGTCTGGAAACACTGGAGGACTAAAGGTACAATTGCTTATTTTCCAATCATTCTCTGTTTTCAATAGTTTTCTGTATTGTGTTCATGTGATAATATTTATGGTTAACAAGAAAATATGGCAAAAAAAAAAAAAAAAAAAAAAAAAACGGTGGTTAACAAAAAAATATTTTTTTTTTGGTGTTTTTTTTTTATTGAAAGTCTACAAACACTGGGGTTCAAAGATGCTCAGTATATTTAGGCAACACAGTACTCATACCACTTTTTCCAACTGATGTAAAATTCCTTTCTTTAAAGGGATAATTTATTCAGAAATGAAAATTTCATTCCAAACATGTACTGTATGACTGACTTTCACCTGTGAAACACAGAAGAAGAAGTTTTGCAGAATGTCCAAGCTCTTACAATGAAAGGAACCAATGAAAGGCTATCAAACTGCAAAAAGGAGATCAAGGGGATCATAAAACATAAAGTCCATGTGGCTTTAGTCTTCTGAGGCAAAATGTTCTGTGCAAGAAGCAGAATGAAATGTTTTTTTTTTTTTTTTTTGCATGGAAAAATAAGCTTGGATACTGTGCTATAAATATAGATCTCAAAAAACATGAGTATGAGTGGATGAATTTTTTTTTGTTTTATACCTTTTATGAAATGTGACAAGACTACAAAAAGTACTGAATGCTATGTATGGATGGTGGACACAGTAGCAGTAATTTGCAAACAACGGAGTTAATGTACTTTGTCTAAAACAACTATAATTTGTTACTGATCTGTGTTTTTACAGGATATTTTTCGAAGTGATTGGTTTGCAATGCAGCTGAACACAGTGATGAAGGAGATGTTCAGAGATATTGATGGAGTAATCTACTTCGATGTCTGGCAGATGACTTCATGTCACTATCTACTTGAAAATATTCACCCAGGACCTGTTATCATTGCTAATGAGATCAATATTTTGCTCTCTTATATCTGTCCTTCCTAATACAGTTGCAAGAAAAAGTATGTGAACCACTTGCAGAATTTGTGAAAAATTTTAACAAAATAAGAGAGATCATACAAAATGCATGTTATTTTTCATTTAGTACTGTCCCGAGTAAGATATTTTACATAAAAGATGTTTACATATAATCCATAAGACAAAAAAATAGCTGAATTCATTTTTTGCATATTTGAACCCTTTCCAGCAGTGACTGAATGATTTTGAGATCCATCTTTTTACACTGAGGACAACTGAGGGACTCAAACACAACTAATAAAAAAGGTTCAAACATTCACTGATGGAAACACAATGCATTAAGAGTCGGGGGGTGAAAACTTTTTGAATTTGAAGATCAAGGTAAATTGTACTTAATTTATCTTCTGGGAAACATGTAAGTATCTTCTGTTGCTTCCGAAGGGCAGTACTAAATGAAAAAAAAAAAAAAAAAAAAAATTATATTTAAACGAAATATGAAAAATTTGTACATCTTCATCCTGTTCAAAAGTTTTCACCCCCTGACTCTTAATGCATCGCGTTTCCTTCTGAAGCATCAGTGAATGTTTGAACCTTTTTTAATAGTTGTGTTTGAGTCCCTCAGTTGTCCTCAGTGTGAAAAGACGGATCTCAAAATCATTCAGTCACTGCTGTAAAGGGTTCAAATATGCAAAAAATCCTCGAAAACTGAAGAATCTGCAGGACCTGGAGGATTTTTCTGAAGAACAGAGCTCAGTTTAACTGCTCAGAACAAACAGACTCATAAACAACCATCACACAACAAACAGTCGTAGATCATCCAGGTAACCACACACAGAATTAAGAATCAAGGGTTCACATACCTTTGAACTGGGTCATTTTAATAAATTCAGCTATTTTTTTGTCTTGTTGATTATATTTAAACATCTTTTATGTAAAATATCTTACTCAGGACAGTACTAAATAAAAAATAACATGCATTTTGTATGATCTTTCTTATTTTGTTAAAATTATTCCCATTTTCACAGATTCTGCAAGTTGTTCACATACTTTTTCTTGCAACTGTACATTCAGACTCAACCACAGTAAAACAAAAAGAATAACATTTACCTTTGTAATTATCTACAATGTGCAAACAAAAATATGGTTTACATTTCAAGTGTGTTGACGATAAAATGGTTGCCTTGGCAGGAGAGGACTTTCATGAAGATGTGAGGGATGATTGAAGGGTGGTGACCATACGGAGGTGCCAAACTCTCATTAAAAGAGCAGGTCAGCTCTCTCACACACTCTCAAAAATTCAGTTAGTCGGTATACATTTGAGTTCCAGCAGTCAGAATCTGTAAATTACAAATAAATCATTTTCCCAAGGAATACAGGAATGAGCTGATGGCATTAAACGAAAATGCTTCAGGCTCAATAAGTCGTTGAGAGCAATTGTGGCATAATGTCAGTTACCACAGAAATTTCTTTACTCTTCCCTCAACAAAAACTGTGATTACACAAAAATGTGGTTGCAATTATACCAACCATTGGTCTGTAATTTACAAAGTTAAACAAGCATTTAAGAATTTCATGTTTTTACATTTAAAGCATGTCATTTAATGCTGCCATTGTTTAGGGTTTTAAATAAAATATATGTAAGGCCCCTTTTTCTTTCAAAATTATGTCTATAATGCAGAAGCAACAGCAAAGTTGTTACATCAATTAAAAAATAATATATAAAGATACTTATGAATCAAGCATATAAAAAAAAGTCACTTGAGAGTAATCTAATCTCATAGGATTATGTTGGGGAGCAAACTGGCGTAGCAAAGAACTCAAGAATTTATCGTAGACTTGGGTGATGGATTGGAGAAATACATTTTCAGACAGATGCCATGGCAGTTCCCAACCCATTTTCTAAGGGTTCCACATGGTCATTTAAACTGAACATTGGGCTGGGACAACTATGGAAATCCAAGTATAAGCTGAAACTCTGGGTAGTGAATGGAAAAACAGTCACTCTAACTGATGATGATTGAGTGGATCTGTATCCTAATGGATGATTCCCAGCCTCAGCAGTCTTCCATCTGATGCAGTTACTTTCAATGATGTGATACCTAGATCTTGTGAGCTTGGCCTAACCGATATTTAAGATATTTAAAGATATACAGCAGTACACCAGCCACTACAGACCTGGGTGAAGAGGTTCAGAATAAAAACAAAAGAAGAAAAATGTCACTGCACGGTGTTTACAGTATGTATACACACGTACCTTTTGTAAATCTGGCGATACTACTAAAGTAATGCCACGCTTTAGAATGTTGAGTGTTCAACTGGCTGACAAACAC
This sequence comes from Ctenopharyngodon idella, assembly GCF_019924925.1. Taxonomy (NCBI): domain Eukaryota; kingdom Metazoa; phylum Chordata; class Actinopteri; order Cypriniformes; family Xenocyprididae; genus Ctenopharyngodon; species Ctenopharyngodon idella. The sequence continues at coordinate 1,585,914 of NC_067242.1, read as the reverse complement.
GTTTGGGAACATGTAGACTCATTTGAATATTGCCCACTGTGTCCCTCTGTGGCCTATTAGTCGAGTTCCGGTGGCCTTTAGGAGCATAGTTCTGGCACACAAACACACAACATCAGTCCTTATTAGTGCCTAGAACGCGACCCTGTCAGAGGAATGTTAACAAGCTTCAGATGCAGTCAGGCTTGTGGTAACTTGCCATTCCTCCTGCTGCTGGGTCTGTCCACTATTCACCCTGAAACTGTTGGTGTCTGATGTGTCAAAGATGTCTTATGAAATACAGTAGGGTACAACGGGGCTAAAGGCGCCTTTGATTTTATTTTCCTCTAAACCACTAGATGGCACAAAAACTTGCTGCAACACTTTCCTAAATGTCTGCTTTTCAAAATGCACGTGCAAATTTGTCTGATCTTTGACGCGATCGCGGGCAGCGGCGCAAAGTTGATTCTGAGGTAGTTTGATCTAATATTTGATGTTTTTTAAAATGTCGTTGATTTAAGTAGCAAATGAGAATCGATTAAATTAATGTTTGTATTCAGACAAAGGTCTTCTTAATGATTTTCAGTTTTGTTCAAGGTAATTCAAGCAACAGTTTTTCAATAACGGAAGAATATGTAAAAGTATGGTATTTGGGGTAAAAAGAGCCGCTGATGTTGGGGCAAAAGGCTCAGTAATTAACTTTTCCATTTCTTGACATAACATGGTTAGATTCACATAGCAAATATCATATATCAAATTGGGTATCCATCTTAGAGATAATATCCATATTTATAATGAAACAATCATATTTTAAAATATATTAATCATATCATAATCAAATATAATTTATTGTTACTATTGTAAATCTATATTAAGTAGGCTGGGATCTCCTTCAATGCTTTCAGAGTCTTTACTTTTTAAAATAATTTTGTTTCTGTATTTTTAAAATCTATTTTTATATTTTATATATAAAAATATATATCACATAGGCCTATTTTAATGACAGTATATTTACTGAACAAAAATGAATTCTTTTACTTATCAAAATAAACAGAAAATAGTACAAACTTTGCTAAAGTGATTCTTTTGAACAAGTATTAACCTAGTTATTATTAAAAACATATTATTTTAGCTAAAGTATTTGAATAAATACTGTGTGCCTTTCACCCCATGCTGGGGGGCCTTTTACCCCATGTGTGGGGTAAAAGGCCCCCCTCACCACCTCATACATTTATATGATTTTAAACAAAATTAACCACTTTATGATTTTTTTTTTTTTTCACACAAAATATGTTGCTCCATCAATGTCCAATACAAACATATATATTTTTTCCTGCAATTGCAATTGAGAGTAGTGAAAAGCACAATTTTTCTTAAGGTGTGCCTTTAGCCCCCTTGTACCCTATAACACAATATTTAGTCAATCTCGAATCTTAAATGGTCAGGTAGCCTTCCAAGAGTGTATCACTCATCTTGTCCATATTTGCACGTTCCAGACTATCACTCCTTTGTGCAATAGTGGTGTGGATTTTTCAACTCTTTCTTTAGGTTATGCCAGTAAGTCATTGAGTCATTCACTCAACCAATTTGTTCAAAATCATTAATTCATTAATTGAATTGCTTGCCCAACCGATTTGTTCATGAACACTGAATCATTCGGTTTCTCTACAGCTAAGTTTCCATCCAAAGTTGTGAATTTAACTTGTGTGCAAATTTGGAATATCGCATAAAACATTTGCGAATAAAGCGCTGTTTCCATGCAGTGAGTTGAAGAGAACAAAATTGTCACTTCCTGATAAACTGGCACTAAATATCAATGGAAAAATGGAAGTTGCTCCAGTAGAAGCCACTGTACAGTTTATAATAATTTTTGAACTTGCATCTCAGAGCACGCTGACGAAACATAATAAACGCTGTCATGTTATCTTGCATTCAGATGCCTGGTGTTTGTGAACGCAATCCTGTGAGGTGTGTGAACCACTTTAACGATCAGACTTTGCTCAGGCTGGGTTAAAAACAACCTAAGTTGGGTTGAAAATGGACAAACCCAGCGATTGGGTTGTTTTAACCCAGCGGTTGGGTTAAATGTTTGCCCAACATGCTGGGCAGTTTTATTTAACTCAGCTATTGTTAAAAAATGACTATATGTCTGGCTTAAAATGAACCAAAAATATGTTGGAAATTAAAAATCAGACACAATTACTGGAGGCAACAATAATAATCACAAAGGTGAACATTTATTAATAAGCGATTTAATAAATGTTTATTGTTTATTATTCATTAAACATTAATAAATGTTCATTTATTAAACATATTGATAAATGTTCATTTCCAACATACTTTGGGTTCATTTTAAGCAAACAATACAGTAATTTTTAAACAACAGTTGAGTTGAATAAAACACAACACTGCCCAGGTTGGGAAAACATTTAACGCTGGGTTTAAAACAACCTAATCCCTGGGTTTGTCCATTTTCAACCCAAATTGGGTTGTTTTTAACCCAGCATTTTTTAGAGTGTACATGATTGTTGTACTGTTGTACAAAAGCAATATCACATATTGATTTGTTAGACAACAAACAAAACTAACAGAGATAATGATGAACACTTTATTAAGAGTGTTTTCCAAAAAACATTTGTCCTCGTTTGCGCCCAGTTTATGTAGAGTCCCAGGAATCTTCCTAAGGACCATGTTATGTTAACCTCCTGATTTATGTTTCTTCTTTCTTTACGCTGATTTGTAAGCAGTGATGTTTGTTCCCCCATCATATCAGGCTGTGTATATGCTGTCAGTGACAGCAACTGCTGCTTATTTCGCAGACTTGTGCAGATTTTTTCATGCAGAAGGCAATGCTGAGGTGGAAAAAGGGAAAACAGCTGTCATTTTGCAAAGCAAGTGTTACACAATGCAGAGTGGCAGGATTGACGTTGGCTGCAGATGTCCATGCGTCAAAACAGCACATATACACAAAAATGCAGCAGGAACATTTTCATTTAATCCTGCCAATCACAATGCAAAACAGATATAAACTACTGCTTATCTCACTCCAGCATTGCTTCATCTAATATTTAGATTCCAGCTTTAGTCAAGTGTCATGCTGAAGTTGCTTCATATAGCAGATAACAGGTCAAACCGATTTAATATAGACATGTCTTGAAAATGTGGACCTAAATAAAGCTACCTGAAGCACCTATGACAGAGGAAATACCTCCGGGGACCACTGGCTGGAGAGTGCTGAGACGTGGTACATGGTGGATCAAGCACCATGGCTGTCAGAGCTTGGGTTGATAGAGAACAGCAGAATCTAAATGCAGTGTACCTCACTGCAACCTCACAAAAATTCGCTTTGAGACTACTTATTTGACCCTTTTCCGGGAGATTGATTGACAGGCGATCTAACCAGTAATAACACCGAATCCGCCATTTTGTTGGACAAAGCAGTAAGGTGATTTAGTAGATTAACGTCGTTGGACTTGAAATTGAAAAAAATGTGTACTGACGTTATTCCGCAGTTGAAACAACATTCCTTCTGATGTTCATCCATGTTAATTTGATGCTATAAATGAACTAGTAAGACGAGATAATTGGTTCACAAGCCGCTTGAACTGAGGCACTACTACAACGATCTGTCATGACACATTAAAGTGCCACAAAACGTTTTTTATTGTTTAAATTTCTTTAAAAATGACAAAATTTGAGACGTTGTTTCATATCAAAAGTAACCTGCTCTGTCTTGTCTGTCGACACGTTGTCAGTGTCCTCTTTGCTCCACGATGTATTTTTCACTGCGTGAGAACATGATGTCTGTTGTAGCAACAGTAACTAAAGGGGGCGGGTCTTTGCAAACGGTCAATTGGGTCAATTAAAAGTTACTTAATATCATCATGTTGAAGTTTCATGAACAAATTATATCAACACTTTTTTTCAGTGTATTTCAGATCACCTTAAGTTACGATATAAAACTGCTAGCTTAACATAGATTTCCCAGCAGGCATGGCACCTGTGCTGTAACCACTTTTGTCTTGTGTTTGCACATTTAGACAACAGTTGCATGTTGAATGTGCTAAAGGATACTGTGCTAAAGGTTCTCTTAGCAAATCGCAGCTCCTGTCGTGATGGAAAGGTCATGAATCAGCAGGGGGCGGTGCCTGATGAGCTTTCGGCCAGCTGTGTTGTCTCTTCTATGCTATTTGAATTGTTTATGTTTATAGTTAAACAGCAGAGATTGACATTCCCTTCCTTCCCCACACTGGCCTCATTCCTCGAAACTGTTTGTCCAACGATAGCCCCTTTTGGCACCTGATGAACCTAGAAAGCCTGAAAGACAGACATGTTAATATTCTTGCTTTTGTAAGTAGTTATTTACAGTAGGATATGCTTTTATGTAAACCTTATTGAAATAAAATGGCATGTTATGTTTTTGTTATGTTCATTATCATCACCAAGCCTTCCTTGGTCATCCAGCTTAACTAGATAGCCATTGCTGGTTAACCAGTATTTTGGCTAAAGAGGTCAATGACAAATAAGAATGTCCTAATATATTATCTTATAAATATCTAGTTTGTGATGTGTTTTTAGAAATGTACTCTTTGTATTTGTGTAATGTGGTTTTGAAAAACTTTCATACTCTTCTTTTTTTTAAAGAAGTTTAAATGTAATGAAAAAAGTCATGCAAGTAAAAAGTAATAGCATACAGTATTTTCTTCACAACTTTAATACATGTGTACGTCTTAATAATTATTAAAAAAAAAAAAAAAAATGTTTTATATACACTATTCAGGTTATTTTTTTTACAACCTAAACCAATCTTGTCTTGTCTGAAAAGGTAAAATTATTTGATATTTTAAGAGAATTATTGACCTTGACACAGTCATGAGGGTCCGCAGGGGCACTAAGATATCATTTCCTTTTTGTTGTTTTTTGTGTTGGTTTGACCACTTGACTTTGATTTGGCGGACAAAAGTTTTTCAAAAAATACAATAAGCAATGTCATGTAAGGCCACATTTACAGTAAAAGTACAAGGATCTGATTTTTCCTCCCATGTGGCACAGGTCGGATCGTTGAAAAAGCGACGATGACAGACAAAGTCAACTCAGGTGGACACCAACCATGATCACATGACTCTTTTTTTTTAAACTTAACCCAAAGAAGTGGAGTGCCACTGTCCTGCAGAGTTTAGCTCCAACCCTAAAAAAGAGAAGAAAAAAAAAATCTCCTGCCTGTAGCCTTAGGCTGCGTTCCACTCCACTTTTAGACATGCACTCACAAACTTCCCTAAGCACTTCCCCTCGGGGGAATCCCTGCCGCCATTTTGAAGTGCGTTCCACTTCATGAAGTGGACAAGGATGGACAGACCCTCGCTCCCTCGATTATGTACACTTCAGGCAGCTCCATATACCACACTGCAACACGATTGTGACGTCACCACATATCACGTTTAATTTGCCCCACCACAAACAATATCTGACTTACTCCCATATCTGACAACCTCAATCCACCGGCAGGAGTTCCTCCTTCCTGACTGGTCTGTGCTGCTTATTCTCAGAACGTTTTTACAGGCCAGTCATGAGGTGAATGGTATTAGAGACAAACTGGTTTTGCTTCAGAACACTGATCAAAGATTAATAAATAAAATGTTTTGCATATTAGTTAATGCAGTAATGGGAACTTATTGTAAAGTGTTATTTAAAAAATTATTTCATGCATGCAATAGCCAATAATTCAGAAGGCATTGCATAGTTCCGTTGATGGTTTTCAATGCAACTTATCCATTTGTGTAGCTTCTATCAACTGACACCAAAATTTGCATTAAAATATCACAGTTTCACAGCCTTTGATGTCAACATGTGAAGCATTTTCTTTTCGTTTTTAAAAGTTTGTAAGATTAAGTGTACAATTGTATCATTTGCATTTAGCATTGCTGTTTCCACAATCTGACCAGGCCTGTGACCCATTTATGGCTTATAACCCACCAGTTGAGAACCACTGATGTAGAGTTTAAGCATCGCTGATTCCCCTCTTACTCATTAGATCAGAGATATTTTACACAGGCATGCACAGACAAGGCTCATCTGCCACTAAACGCTCTTCACACACCAGAAGAGGCAGAAAACTGCAGGCTTCACTGCACTAGAGCAGGCTGTTCTCCAGCTGCTGCAGATGTTCACATGATCAGCACTCAGGGCGTCCCAAGCACAGGGCGCGGCCCGGTGCAAGGTAGCAGAAGTGTGCACCCCCTCCTCGATAGTGGGGGTGGGGGGTGTGGCTTTTTGGTCCCCCTCAGTCCGTTCACGATCGCGTTCCTCATGCGCACTTGCATCGCCCTAAGGATGTGTCACTTGTCTTGGGGTCCCAAGAAGGCAAACTATATCCAAGGCTTCTGTTCCATACCTGCAGCCTAGATCAATGTATATATACAGTAGAATCAATGAGGGTTACACTTTATTTCGATTGTCCACTTTAGAAATTCTACTACAGTATGAGTAACTTTACAGTACATGTCAAATAACTCTAATTATTTAGCAACTGGCATGTCAATTCTTTCCTAATAGTCTAATAGTAGAGAAAATAGGCATAATTTGTGTGTGGGACGGATGGGACGTGTTCTCACATGCAATTTAATCTGTACATTTTTTGTGTCTGTAAATCATTCAAACCAGGACAGAACTTGCTAGAAGTAATAAGAACAATTTTGACATAGACTATTCCCCTCCAATGCATTAAATACTTATTCTGTCCTGCAGCACACAGTCTAACAACAGTCTCAGGACTCTTAAAATATTGATTCGCTCCAACCTAGTTTCCATCACAATACACACTCACAAAACGATGCTAAAAATGTCTGCAGTGTTTGTTTTTTTTTGTTGTTGTTCTGACCTTCACATTTCTTTTATACTCAGTCCTTGATGAGCTTTTAGCAGCATCTATGAAGGTATGTGAGAAGCTTATTAAATCCATAGCAAATATTCGAAGTGTTTGTTCTGCGTGTCCAAGATCTCATAGACGACATGATGCTTTCTTTGGCCTAAAACTAAGAAACCTTAGATATCTTGCATAACCTTTGAAATTCAATAGTATTCGTTTCAGTCTCACTGTACATCTGCCAAAATAATAGCAAAGCTATTGTGAAAATTCACAGTTGAATTCCTCTTTTGCAAATGTCTCTTTTGAAGTTGTCCAAGGCCATCTCGATGAGTCTGATGTTCTTTTTACGGTGTACATACACACCACCCCTTTCTAGAGCCAGTTCAAGAGTATACATTTCTCTCTGTTCCTCTCTATCTCTGTCTGTCTATCCAGGCCTGAACACATGCTCTCACACTGTCTGTGAGTGTGGGAACAGATTCTGTAGTTGGATTGAACATGAACATGCTCTGTAATGGTCCTTGTCCATATGTTGTATAAATACATCTTACAAAACCTGTCTAGGATATAATTCACCCCCGAATCAAAAAGAACCAAATGATACAACTAGTTACAAACACTATGATGCAAATAACATACTTTGCCGACAACAAGCTTCTTTTGCACAATAAACTTCCTAGTGGGCACCAGGCTACTATGAATAGTGTGTTTTAGTTTGCATGCGTTCTTAATGCGGGCCTGCCTCTCACCTCTATAATTTAACATGCCCTCCAAGCTTGTGCCTCCAGTGAGTCTCCCAGAAGAGAACCACATTCAATGCATCTGTCATGTGCTATTTTAAAAGTTACTAATTTTGTTTTGGGGGTCTCCAAAAATAGGTTAACATGCACCCAAGGTCAAAAACTTTGCAGCATCACCTCTTTTCTCATAGTGTCTGAAATGGTTTCGATCACAAATCTGGTCTCACTAAACCCCTGCTTTGATTTCTCTACTGCTTACAGCTCTTGCTTAACGCCCATTACCATATCTGAATGTCAGCTCCAGATCTTGCTCGGCACTTGATACACAGTAATACAAACTGCAACAATAGTATTGTTTTTACCGAATCCATTCAAGTCTGAGTCCTCGTCCTTTGGATTTGCTTTCACTGCACAGAAGAAAAGCATCTTCTCGACATGTCAACAACACGAACCAAACTCTTCCACGCCTCAGCTACAGCTACAGTGTTTGAGGGTCAAAGTAGACGTTCGTAGGCAGCCAATGAAAAACGGGTTTGTGCAGGAAGTAACACTGGAATTACTGATGGCTCATTTCAGGCTCAGTATCGTTTCTTTCTTTTGGGAGACAATAACTCCATTTATCATGCATTTTGTTCTTTTCAGACCTTTACATTCACAAACAGCTAACAAAAACACACAATAGAGGCACTTTACAAGTCTCCTAATTTCCTAGGCCAATGGTGGCTTGCAAAATACATTATGTACCCTCTAACTTCTGAACTAAGAGGATTAAACTTATGAATATACACTTTTTTAACTTTAGTTAGTGTGTAATGCTGCTGTTTGAGTATAAACAACATCTGCAAAGTTACGACACTCAAAGTTCAATGCAAAGAGAGATATTTTCTTTTACAGAAATCACTTTTTAAGGACTACAACAAACGGCTGGTAGGGACTACAACGAGCTTCTTCCTGGTTAGTGACATCACTAACCCTAAAATTTACATAAACCCTGCCCCTGAGAACACGCAACAAAGGGGGTGAGGCCATGTTGGGCTGCTTTAGAGAAGAGGAAGAGTTGTTGTAGTAGAGTGTTGTATGGAAGTAAAATAATGCCATATGTTTTTGAAACAAAAAGCATGTTGAATAGTACTTGAAAAAAATATGCATTGCATTAACCACAATTTTCTGTCCATTTTATTTCGCATTACAAATTCGCGTCCACAAATTCAGTGGTTCAAATTTCAACATTTCACATCCAGGAACTGCAGGAAAAGCAGTAGAGTACCGAGCATAATCTCTATCTGCTGTTAGTCAATCTCACCAGCAGGTGGTGCAAGCGCGTGTTGACGAAGAGCAGAGCAACAGATAGTGCAAGTCATTAATTTAATTCATTAAAATGGATTTACAGTAACGGAGCGGTAAGTGCATTTGTGATGATTATCAGGGACAGTATATATGCAGAAAAGCTGATAAAGACACAGAAGTTGTGTTTACATTTAATTCAATGTCTTCACTGTTACTTACCTTGCGTGATGCTTCCTCCCGATGCTGATGTACAGTTCAAACGTTAAATCTGAGGTAGACATATATCGACCATCCAATGAAAGTAATCATTACACATGCACTTACCGCTTGCTCCGTTACTGTAAATCCATTTTAATGAATGAAATGAATGACTTGCTCTATCTGTTGCTCTGCTCTTCGTCAACACGTGCTTGCACCACCTGCTGGTGAGGTCGACTAACAGCAGATGGAGATTATGCTCGGTACTCTACTGCTTTTCCTGCAGTTCCCGGATGTGAAATGTTGAAATTTGAACCACTGAATTTGTGGACGCGAAATAAAATGGACCGAAATTTGCCTGCTGAATATCATAGGTTGTATTTTTAAACAGAATGAATATTTTGGAAGTGAAATCTGAAAGGTGAATATGGATTATTGCATTTTTAACAATGAAAATGTGTGTGAAATGTTTTGAATTGAAATATTCACAGCTTAAATATACAACCATGTTGAATTTCAGCCCATAAAAATGCAAGCGCTAAAAATACAATGCATTAAAACACAAGCACGGTTAATGCAATGCATTTTTTTTTTTTTTCAATTAGTGCAATTCAACATGCTTTTTGTTTCAAAAACATATGCCGTTATTTTACTTCCATAGTGTTGTTGACATGCCGTCATTTTACGCCAGACTGCTTCACAAACGAGGGTCAATTCAACGCTGGATTTGCACAAAAGATTAACATGACGGCACATGCTAGTGGATGAGTTGAATCAACTCCACAGCAACTACATAAATTTATCCACTAACCATTCAGAAACATCCAGTTTCATTCTAAAAGTTGTAACTTCTTCCTGAGTCTCTCCATCAGTGTCGACTCCGGTTTAAACAATGTAAGGATGAACACCGTTACTGACAATCCTCATTTTGGCTGCCTGAGATTCTCCAGCTTTGTTGTTGTTGAGCAACCGAAGCGCGAGCTGTTAAAGCTCCACCCTCTTCTGGAAAGGGGGCCGGGAGCAGCAGCTCATTCGCATTTAAAAACGTTGTGTGTTTGCTCACACCCAAATAGGTGCAAATTTGACAAGCTATAATAAATGATCTGTGGGGTATTTTGAACTGAAACTTCACAGACACATTCTGGGGACACCAGAGACTTCATTTTACATCTTGTAAAAGGGGCATGACACAGCATATCTTTACAGGGTACTTTATGGTTGGAAATAGGGATGGAATTTGGGGTAGGATTACAACTATATTTATTTAACAGAAAAGTTCTTCCAGGATCAACAGAACAGAAGAAGGAACACGACTTACTTTCACTGTTTAATAGCACAGATCCTTTATGATAGTGCTTGCTTTTTTCTGAACCACGAGCAACTCTTTTATCAATGTTAGGTTAGGAAGTAAGCAAGATAAGAACTATCCTGGCTTCAATCGACATTAGCTGTGCTGTTTCCCAGAGAGGTTTGTCTTTCATCTTGAGTTTATAGGGCTCCTGCGGTGTAAAATCTCTTAACAAGTACTAGCAACATTTTAATAAGACCAGCTTATGTAATACATATCCTTCAAATATTATCCACAGCTCAGCTATTCGTACCACAGCTATGAGACCACAGTTGAGAAAGCTGCCAAAACATGCCTTTCAGCCTATTTATTGAAGCCTTTTGTGCATCACCCATCTTTCCTCTTGTTTAGTGCATATACTTTTGCAATAGCAAATCTGTATGTCTATAACTGAACAATTGTTTGTCATCATAGTTGTTGAGTTTCCTGTTTTCTGACACATTATTTCTGTAAAACATGTATGTCTCCTTTTTGAGACACATTTTGAGGGGAATAATAAAAATGCAAAGCCTGCACATTTAAATACTGTGCTATTCACTATGGTTTGACTGAACACTGGACTTCTGAACCCTCTTGTTCTGTCTGTGGTGTAGTGGAGCTCTGGCTACAGAGACTGTCTAAACACTTTAGTGACAACAGAGCAAAGCTCAGTCCCCATGACAATCTGATATGGCCTATTTCCAAAAAGGTCTGACTTTTCACTGTAGACGCCCAAATGCTTAGCCTTTATTGCTCATATTAGATTTCGCTGCCAAGCCACAGAGACTAGCAGTGAAATGGAAAACGATTATTTGTGGGACATTGCGAGTAATGATATGTGATAAACAGTTTGAGAAGTGTCCTAATTCTCTAGAGGGATTAATTGGGTGCCTTTATAGGCAGATTGATGTTCAGTCTAATGTTGTTTTGCAGAAATGAGCAGTCTAAAATCATTGATCAAAGATGTAAATAATAATAAAAAAAAAGATTATAGAGTATGTTTTACAAGAAAACACTTTTAAGTTTTTCTACTTCACGTTTAATTCAATGTGTTACTTGTCATTTCTTTGTGAATTTGTAAATTCACTAGCAATTTCTGAGTGAAAATTGTTACAAAGCCATTTTTTTCCCAGTAGTGTATGTATAGTAAATCAAATTGGAGACTGGACAAAGAGTGACAGTGGGGTATGTGCTTTTATACAGGTCCAGATTGGAGGAATAGTGTATTCCTGCAATACCGAAGGCTGCAATTTTGGGACCGCATTTCTAGGATTGCATTGTTTTTTGTATGTATGTTATGTATTATCATTTGGGATCAGACGTCAGAGTTACGTCACTTGCAGCTGTGTGTGCATTGTGGTGGCAGAAAAACAGTGGTAACAAGCGGAGGAAAATGGACAAAATCCACAGAATAAGATAAAAAAATGTTTTGTTGTGCCTTTGGATGTCAGAACCAAAAAACCAACCCTTAAACCAACCCTAACCCAAATTATATAGTAAGTATGTGTTGTTAATTAATAATTCATTAATATTATGCACTACTTATTTGTATAATTACACTGTAATGTAATGTTTGATTTTAATGTACAGCACTTTGGTCAGTCTTGTGGCTGTTTTAAATGTGCTCTATAAATAAATGAACTTGAACTGTAACAAAGGGCAACTTAAAAAAAATAAATAAATAAGTGTAACACTTAAATTAATGACAAACTTAGACAGGAAAACTACATTTTCACTCTTACTGGGACAAGGTATTCAATTAAATGTGTATTCTGGTAGGTAAGTAAGTAAGTAAGTATTTATTTATTTATTTAGAATAATTTATTCTGTGCCCATTTTGTTGGAATTAACTCTGACTCTGACTAAATGACCATGTACTTCTGTGTTGTTGGTTGATTATTGCTATTACTTCGTAGTGTAGCTAACTACACCTTTTCTTATGGGTAGCTTGAATTACTTTCAATTACGAGTAACTTTTCAAAGTAGCTTCCCCAACACTAATGGTAACAGACTATGAACTGTTAGCTTTCAGTGCCAGACACTTTGCAACAAGATATGGTGTATCCAGAGCTCTCTTCAGTGCAACAATACACAAAACCTAGTTTTCTCTCTAGTGTAATCAGAGGAGGAGAGTGTTGTGTTGGCCTGGATGAAAAATCCTAACAAAAGTCAGCCAACAATGGAAGGATATAAGATAGTGGAATAGTGGAAGACTGATAAAGACAGTGAAATAAAGAAATGACTGCCATACCACCCTTTGTCTGATACCACTTTCCCTCCAGCAGCCTGAATCTATCGCTCTCACATTCCGTCCGTCCCCTCAAACGACTCTCTTCAATCTAGCACAGAAATAAATGAAGTTTGAAAAATGTGCATTCGAAAACCAATTTAAAGGATGGCTGGCTTTGAGACATGAAGTTTGCAAATGAGTGTGCACTTTAACTAGAGAAATATGAAGCAAGCTATAATGAGATTTCTGGACTTACAGGGCCAACCATATCTCCCCGGGTTGGGAATTCTGAAATGAGCAATTTTTGGTGTGCATTATTATCAAACAAAACAGAGGAAGCTATGGAATATACAACACAGCACTGTGTGGGAGATGAGTCTCTTAGTGGTATAATCAGATATGGATTGCAGCTGTAATATTTCTCCAAGGCATCTTCTGCTTCAATTTCACTGGAAAATCTCAACTGCAGACATTTGTAATAGATTTATAAATATGCCTTGGAATATTATCAAGTAAGTTCAAGTTCAAGGGTCATTCTATGAAACGGGAGCAAAAAATTAAAAATTCTGTCATCATTTACTCACCCTCAAGTTGTTCCAAACCTGTATGAGTTTCTTTCTTCTGTCGAACTCAAAAGATGATATTTTGAAGAATGTTGGTAACCAAACAGTTGACGGTAGCCATTGACTTGCATATTAGTAAAAAATACTATGGAAGTTAATGGTGGTTGCAGGAAGGCAGACGAATATAGTTCCAACACGAAGGTTTAAGGAGGAAAATACAAATAACTCTGTGACAGGCAGGGCAACACACAACAGGACTGTGAGGGAAGAACATAGTGAACACAAACGAGGATAATTAAATCAAACACAGCTGACACATACAAACTGATAATGAGTTGTGGGAATCTAAACAAAGACAACATGTGACAATTGAAAACAAACTAAAAGTCCATGGAAACTAAGACAAACCAAACGTGACTGTAACAGTACACCCCCTTCCGGGAAGGTCCAAACTCATGCCGTAATGGAAAAACAAAGGGAGGTCTGGAGGGGGTTTAGGAGATGGAAGAGGAAGTGATGGAGAGAGACTGGAGTGACGGGATGGTTGAAGGGATGATAATGAACTCCCTGAAGAGCAGATGTAGGGTGCTTGGTGGAGCAGACCCAGAGCTCCCCAGTCGAGTCGAGGAGGGGAAGAGCCGAGATAGTGTAGTGGTGACTGACGGCATCTGGGGGAGGACCGTCGGAGACTCGGCAGATGGATCCATAGGCGCAGGTGGAGAGCCGATGAACTCAAGCAACATCGCTGGCTCTGGAGATCTCAGCGATGCCAGAGTACCTGAGGGCTGAGGCGGAGCCGACGTGACGAAGGACAGAGGTGATGCCGAGGGGAAGGAAGAGCCCACTACAGCCATAGGGGTGGAGGGATGGAGCGCTGTGGACAGCCCGCAAGTCCGTGGAAGAAGCAGAGTCATGACTGACCAAGGGGGAGCCGGCAGGACAAGGAAACCTGGTGGAGCCGCAAGTCCGAGGGTCTCCGTTGGAGTCGAAGTTGGGAGGAGACAGAACAGAGCTGACAGGTCGAGATGGAGTGAAGAGGTCGAAGGCAGGAGCAAGAGCCACAGGATCCTCTCACACTGGCACTGCAGATGGATGCACGACCTTGACGTCACAGGGACTCTCCGGAGACGGTGCAGAGCTGTGGACATCCGGCAGCGGTGGGGCTGGAGGACTGGCTGAGCTTCACGGTGTAACCAGAGTTGACAGAGCAATGGTAAGAATAACACAGATTATGCAGATTCCTGAAAAGAGGAAATCTTAGTCCATATAGTCATTTGTGAAAACAGCAATGATGAAGGTAACGGGTGGGATAGGGTGGGAGACAGTACTTCCTCACTGAAGTCAATAAGCCAGTACTCATTCTCTGGTTCGGGCTCCAGTGGCACTTTTCCACTGCATGGTACAGCAGAGTACGGCACGGTACAGCTCTCTTAAATAGTACAACCTCGGTGGAAGTTCAAAGCGTTGAACATAGTTGGTCTAGACCGTTTTTATCTGTCTGTTTATGCTCCCTGTTTCATTTTGCTAGTTTTCAGTTTTAGTTGACTAAAAAAATGAAAAATGTATGAAAGAAACGAATGACCCTGAGTTAATTGGTTTTGGGTTTATATAGTGCGCAATTGATTTAGTTTTTACTCTGCCTCTAGAACTGAATTTCTCTTATTCTATCACTCCCTGTTAATACAATATTCCTCTCACTGCCTTCATTTTGGGATAGGTCTATTGCATTCCCAACACAGACATTCATGTCTCCTATGGCTGTTTCAGACATTACTCACCAACCTCTTCACAGCTGGAACAACACTCGGCTATACTGACACAGCGAAATATGTCAGCAATCAGGAAGAGCTAACATTTACATTAACTGGGCCTGAACTCTGAGCTGATGACTTGATGTGAGATGTAATGTGTGAAGAATGTTAATTGCACATCTTGCTCGGAGGCTCTGGTAATGAGACAGTGAGTTGCAGCAGGGATTACAGCACTGATGCTGATCAGAAGGGAAATGTTATCTTGCCTAATCATACAGCCCGGGCACATTTTTCCCTCTCTCGCTCTCTGTCTCACACTATTAAGATGCTAAGTTGCAGCCATCCTCATGGGGTTCTTTGTAACTCTGTTCCCAAACCCAGTGAGCTGCCTTGCTATTTACTGCCTACACAGACAACCCACACTTTCCACAAATGTGAAAAGCGCCACTTTTTTTAGACCATTAGAGGCACAAATTCAATGTCTTTGGGTGCGAAAACTTGTCTAAGGTGGCCTCACCTTATGGTCTTGACCTTTTCAGCTGTATCTAACTATTAAAATCATGAGAGCAATGTCATTATGTCTGTAGGAAACAATTAAGAATATAGTTTAATTAGCAAACATAGAATTTAGCTGTCTTTTATTGCGTCCTTCACTGTTACATAATTTTACCTGTACTGTAAACAATAAAATGTTTCTTAAAGGAGTCCTTGCCCATGATTTCACTTTTTTTAACTTTAGTTAGTGTGTAATGTTGCTGTTTGGGCATAAACAACATCTGCAAAGTTACGACGCTCAAAGTTCAATGCAAAGGGAGATACTTTCTTTTACAGAAATCGCTTTTAAAGGATTACAACAAACGACTGGTAGGGACGAGCTTCTTCCCAGGTTGGTGACTTCACAAATCCTAAAATTGACATAAACCCCACCACCGAGAACATGCAACAAAGGGGGTGAGGCCATGTTGGGCTGCTTTAGAGAAGAGGAAGAGTTGTTGTAGTAGAGTGTTGTTGTCATGCCGTCATTTTACGCCGGACTGCTTCACAAATGAGGGTCAATTCAACGCTGGATTTGCACAAAAGATTAACATGACGACACATGCTAGTGGATGAGTTGAATCAACTCCACAGCAACTACATAAATTTATCCACTAACCATTCAGAAACGTCCAGTTTCATTCTAAAAGTTGTAACTTCTTCCTGAGTCTCTCCATCACTGTCGACTCCGGTTTGAACAATGTAAGGCTGAACACCGTTACTGACAATCCTCATTTTGGCTGCGTGAGATTCTCCAGCTTTATTGTTGTTGAGCAGTCGAAGCACGAGCTGTTAAAGCTCCGCCCTCTTCTGGAAAGGGGGCCGGAAGCAGCAGCTCATTTGCATTTAAAGGGACACACACAAAAATGGTGTGTTTTTGCTCACACCCAAATGGGGCATATTTGACAAGCTATAATAAATGATCTGTGGGGTATTTTGAGCTGAAACTTCACAGACACATTCTGGGGACACAAGAGACTTATATTATTATATATATTATATTATTATATTTATGGGGCATAATAGGTCCCCTTTAAAATGTTTCTTTTAATTTAGTAAATATTTTAAACCTGTTACTATTTTTTACAGTATTTATTTATTTATGTATTTTAAGAATGATTCGTGCAATGCTGGCTTGTCCCATTCTCTATCTTTACTCCTTATACGACCTTTTAAGTCATAGGGCTGGAGCCTATCCCAGTTTCCTAGGCTAGAGGCAGGGGAAAGCACCCTGGACAGATGGCCAGTCCATCACAGGGCTCTCAATTCACCTAACCTGCATGCCTTTGGACTGCGAGGGAAACCCCGGGGTACTTCTTGCCGTGAGGCAACAGTGCTAACCACTGAACCACTGTGCCACCCTAAGGTCCAGGTACTTAACATAAATGAATGCATTAACATTACCTAAATTGAGCAATCCATTTGTTACAGTATTTATTCAGTAATTAGTCAATAATATTACAACTGTTTGTTGTTTGTTTATGTTAGCTCAAGTCCATTAAATAATCTTAACAGATACAATTTTTGATTTTAAAAATGTATTAGTAAATGTTGAAATTAACATTAACTAATATAAACAAAACCTTTACAAGTATTTTTCATTGCTAGTTTATGGAATGGAACCTTATTGTAAAGTGTTACCCATACTGTAAAAAAAATATTTTTTGTCGTAAATAAGTCGTAAGTTGTAAATACGATTATTGGAGTACATTTTACAAGAAAAATCATATTTTTGTACTTCAGAATTTCACCTTTAATTCAATGTTACTAGTTGATTCTTTGTAATTTGTGAAATTTCTGATAATTTTTTTTTGCTACACCATTTTTTTCAGTGCAGCTTTCGTGTTTAGTGTGCACATATGATGCCTTAAAAGACTGTGTAGCTAGTCATCTCAGATTATGTAACATAACTTTTCTCTCTCTCATTGTAACTCTCCTCCTCATGGACTTCTTAGTCTCACTGCTGTAGATAGATGGTGCTGTGTTAAAGAGATAACATATGACAGCGCAGCAGGCAGTGGTGAGTACGGGACTGTTTATCAGCAGTGAAATCAGAGAAAACCGACGTCCTCCACTCGTCTAATCAAGCCAACAGTCATTAGAACTGACATAACATCAATAACAACACAGAAAGATATGGACAGAAAATTATAATGGCATCTGATAAACTAGCACCCTCTAAGCAGAGAAAGAAGGGAGACTGCGGTGCTGGTCATGTAGTTTGCTCCATCATATACAAGTGTCAGTGCTAGCAGTCTGCAACATATGTACAATAATGGCACAGAAATGCATACAGCTGAACACTGCACTCCAACCACTTCAGGTAGCTTATTGCCAGGTATCCTGTTTTGTCCTGGGGATTTTTCTGCGACTCTTCCTGCAGATTACATCATTACGGCAGTAGGAGGCGACAAATGAGTCATAGAATCATTCACTCAACCCATTCGTTCAGACATACTGATTCATTTAGGAAAGAAACAAGCATCTTGCTGCATCTGACATCACATAATCTCTGTCTTTTGAATTAGTAATTACTTTGCAACATTAAAAATACACTCTATATAGTATAAGTGTGTAGTATGCATAATTCGGAAGTAATGCATTCACCATGATGTCATTATCAGGTCACATGATAATGACATCATGGTGAATGCAGTACTTCCAAATTATAAATAATACAACTGACCGGCGACAGTTGCATCACTTCACTGCCATTGACAACTATTCTCCCATGGCCTCATGGGATAATAAAGTATCCATTATATGTGCACTTCAGAATATTGCCGTAAGTAATAAGTCATCCAGGTACTTTTTACTGTTTTATGAATATTGTGAATTCAGACATACTACTCTTTTCACTTACTGTTTGTCACTTACTATATAGTAGGGAAGAATGTGATTTTGAATGCAGCCCTTGTCTTTATGTACGAGTCATTGAATTATTCACCCAACCAAATCGTTCACCAACACTGATTCAGTCAGTAACGACACACCACTACGGTGTGTTGTTTGGAGATGCAATGGTTTATTGTTCTTGACATCATTTTTCGAATTATTTTCATTGGCGGAGCAAAAATATACAAGTAACAGGCAATTGTGTCCAAAATAAAAGTTACTCAGCTTTTGTTTATTGAATGGATGAAAAAAAAAAAGCATAATCACACTCACAATTGATCAGTTGCTCAAGGTTCCCTGTAGAAATTAAATGTAATGGTAACAAAGATTTGTTTCTTCCACATGATAAATGATATTGTATATTAAACCAAAGTTCCTTTAAGACAAGTCAAAGAATTTATATATAAAAAGACGATGCACTCGTATCATTATGAATGGGAGAAAGTGCAACACGCAATATGCCGGAGTAAGTCCAGCCTTCTAACTAAAAGCCAAACGCCGATTGGTAAAGTCATTTCGTTGAATCTGTCAGACACGCGCTTCCTAAAGAGACGCACACTTAGGACTGCACATGCGCATTAGCTTGATCAAGCCTGAAAAATGCCATTTTTTTCATGATTCGCGCATTTAGAAACAAAATTTATGAGACAGTTGTTGTCAGATTTCATTGGTGATTTCAAATGTGAAATTTAATCAAAAGCTTGGCGAACATTTTCAATTCAACAATTCAGAACAATTCAAAGACATAAGAGTTGCACTTGCATGCCTGAGAGGCACTTCAAAGATGGCCGCTGAGTGAAATGACTTGTCCAAAGTCCCTTTAAGACCAATCAGCAATTGGCTCTTATTTAGAAGGCGAGACTTATTCCACCATATTGGCCGTTGCACTTTCTCCCATTCATAATAATACGAGTGCACCGTCTTTCTATATATAAAGTCTTTGATTAAACTGCAGACTACATGGTGGAAGATGCTGCGAGTAGCTATTTTAATTGTAGATGTAGATAGATGGATAGATTCTAATATTTCGCTTTTATTTTCAATCCGATGTCATGGAGGTTTCAACATGATGTTGTAACAACTTCAAAACACTTGAGTGTGTTCTGTTTGTCCTCATTTTAGAGATAATTAAGGGGTCTCAGTCTTTTGTAGCCATTATAACATGCTAAATTGCAAAGCATGAGCCAAAATAAGCATGCATTACACAGCTGTTTGTTTATATTAAGTTGCAACACTAATGCCTGGAAAGGTTATACAACAAACATGGAGAAATTCTGTACGTCCCCTGGGTAATCAACTGGAAAACATTTTAGAACTTTTTGCAGATGTTGGCAGTGTTGTTTATGAACTAGATTTGCATGTGGGTGTATGAAAGTATGTGTGTGTGGGAGGGCAGAGGGAGCATTTGTACAACATTGCCACTTGGGCTAACATTAAAAGTTGCACATCTTGACATGGGAATAATGCTTCCTGGAGCCCTTAACAAAACTTTTGTTTTCTATTTTTTTGCATACACTGAGAAATAGCTAGTGACTGTGTCTGATTGGGCCATTACACCCATCAAATGTACTATTCATCGACAGAATAGATCAGGGGCTGTTTTATGATGAACTCTTGCTGGTGCATGGATATATCAGGACTATTCTCAGGTTATGACATTTTTAATGATTAAAGTTTAACCAACTTCCATCATCATGAAGTGCTTTGAGTGGTTGCTCAAAACATATGCACGCACTTCTCCACCTGCCTCTATGGCTCCTCATTAGTTTGCATATTGCTCAAGTAGATCTACAGAAGATGCTATTGCTTTTACATTACACTAACCCCTAGCCATCTGGAAAAAAAAACAAAACAAAAAACTCCTATACGAGAATGGTGTTTATTAATTACACCTTGGCATTCAACATCACTATTCCAGCCAAGCTTGTCAAAAAGCTACAGGACCTTCAGCTGGACAACCGCATATGCAATTGGATGCTGTGCTTTATGACAATAGGAAGCCTTACGGTGAGTGTCCACTACACAGCATCAAAACTCCGCTCAGTGCCACTGGCAATGCTATAACGGCTCCACTTTAGGGTGCCGCCACAGCAGGAGCAACTGATTTTCTTAAAACAATATCGCTCAGTGAACACACTCAACCATATAGCACAATGTCTGGGATAGTCAACAGGTCACACTCTCTGGAGAAAGTCTCTCTCCGAACTGCCAGATCCTTCTGGATAAAGGCCCTCTCCACAATCACTGATGAGGAACAGCTGGCACCAATCACAGTCCTACACAAAGGATAGGGAGGAGTAGGAAAACAGGCAGAAAAACTACATTTCCCAGCAGGCTGTTGTCTCCACATTGTATATTATTTTGTAATGTATAATAGCTATTATTTTTTAAAGCAATACAAAAGGGTACAACATGATGAGACTTTGTGACCAATATTCTCACAAAATATACTCACAAAGAAAAAAAAAAAAATATTATGGTACTGGTTGCTTGTTGAAACTGAGTAAACATTATAATGGGACATGAATTTAAATTAGAGTATTAAATCCAAGGACCTAATTTCAGAAGACCACCACACACCACTGAGGTACCAATATGCATTTCCTGTGTGTGTGTGTGTGTGTGTGTGTGTGTGTGTGTGTGTGTGTGTGTGTGTGTGTAAAAAATACCAAACACTCTGCAGAGTGTGTGGGTTGTCACTGGAGAGTGTGTACAGAGGAAGAGGAATGAGTCGCCCGTTACCCATCATTCTCAGCTTTGGCCCTTGATAACCCCATTCCACAAAAAGAGCAGAACTATTTATAGCGGACTATTCATGGTTTGCTAATTTCAGCAATCTTCCTCCTGAGCATCAAAAGTGAAGCTGATGTGATATGTTTAGACATTCAGCACTGACTGTGGGTTTACCGTTAAAGGGGGATTTATTGCATAGTACTTTAAGTAATCTTTTTCTTTTCTTTTCTTTTTTTGTGAAAATGAATTCACAAAATTATTATAATTATTATAATTATTTTTTTTAAATCGGTTTGAATAATTTTTTCATAAATACTTCAATTCAATTATTGGATGAATTATTTTTGAAATCTCTTGAATGAATGATTCAATGAGGAATACATTTTTAACAGTCACTTGTCGCCACCTACTGGCGTAACAATGTTATCGATGTTATTTGAAACGCCAAGGACTGACCTATATTTCATTTAGGCTATAAAGTGAAGATTATGCTTTATTTTTCATTTGATTATTTTATGCAATTTCTGTAATATTTCTTACTTAAATAGCCGACTACTGTTAGACCTACCTACCTGAAAAATTTAAAGCAGTTTATTTAATCTGTATCTTTGTTCTTTTGCATTTATTTGTGATATCACTTGTAGTTTCTTTAATTGTTCTTGATTTATTAATGACTGTTTACTTGATTTTTTTTTTTTTTTTTAATTGGAATCAAGAATTGTGAAATTTCACTGGTATGTAAAATGGTGACATTATTTATTAAAAAGCTTACATGGATCAAAAACAACTTTTACTCAAAAAGAGACACCTGTAGCAGAACAGAATGTGATAGGATACTGGCATTCATTCATACTTAGTAAAAAGATATTAGTCTTAATTTGGAGATTCCATTTGAAATTATGTATGCATTTTTTGAACATGTAGCCTACGAATTCCCCCCATGATTAACACGGAAATAAACTTATAAAGTATGCTCCTATGAGTTCAAAAACATAAAGACTTGGGGTCTAAAAGAAAGAAGGTGTTTGAGCGCGATGTTTTACATCCAAGGGGAATCATTCTGACAGGGCTTTCGATCTTCTGCAGTTATTTCAGCGGTACATTTGAGATTATGATTTTCGTTTTCGTAACCATTGAGTCTGATTTAAAAAAAAAACAAAAAAACAACAACGACAGATTTGTTCATCCGTAAGGCCGAAATGATATGCTCAAAACCCTCCTGCTCTCCTGTAACTAGGAGCAGCACTCACTCCGGGCTCTGGTACACTTCAGCCATTACGGAGTGACAGAGTTGGCGCTCCTTGCTCGGGAACAGACGGCGTCTGAAAGCAGGCGAACTTTCTTTTCTACTGTTTATAAGACTGTCCAGCGAGGGGAAAAGGAAAAGTTAAAGATTAGGCTATTTGAAAACAAAGTTTTCCACAATCACTTTCGCCGACGCGCTCAGCTCCCACACACTCCCAGCCAGGAATGGGCAGTACGTTTTTTGAAATACAAAATACTATTTTGTATTTTAAAGACTATGGAAAAAAATAAATTTGTAATTAAATACATTTAAGTTTATTTTATTTATTTATTTATTTTTAAAATACATAAAATATTCGTGACAGTCAAGCTCTTCATTAGGCTGCTGATTTAGCAAAAAAAAAAAAAAGTTCAGGCCTGTTTTAGGCCACCTAACCCCAACGTTAATTCACGTGAGCTGCAGCTGTTGTACGATTCCATCTGGCGGGTGAGCGAATTTTATGCGTTAATAAGGAGTAAGATAAGGTAAGGATGTCATCATGATCGATTCTACTTGTTGATAAGGTTAAAACTTAACATAATTCAGATTTGCCTTAGTTAACATGAAGGAATAAGAGCACTGGCAAGGGGGAACGATGGCGTTCTTGATAGTTAATTGGTTGGTTTTATCAACTAGCTAATCAAATGTGTTTAAAAAGCGTTTAAGTATTCAAATTTTAGATGTTTACTAAGATCCTTCTATTATCTGTTGAATCCCACAATAATATTTAAAATATCAGTAAGCTTAGGCTAATAGTTAAAATTGTGTAATGTAATGTGGTCACTACCAACACATTACTGTCACTACCGGAAACGTGCAGTCTCGACCGAAACATGGGATGTTTTGTCAAAAATAAAGTGTATTGAATGATCAACTAAGATGTTATTATAGTGTTTGGTTCAATGTATATTCAAACTAATGAATCCTTCACTTTAAAATCAGTATGATAAACTTTATGCCTTTTACAAAGAAATACTGAATTCAAAATGCAACAAATCTCATAAATTACACTTTAAATATTGTTAAAATTGTAATCATTATTGATTTACCTGTGAGTTTTTTTTTCGTTTTTTGTTTTTTTGTTTTTTTTAAATAACAAAAAAATATATTTACAAGATAGATGTAAACAAAATCTTAATAGGTCAATGTAACCCTTCTTATTAAATGATTTATTATTGTGTTTCGGTGGTGACAAATTTGGGGAGAGGAAAAATATTCCAAAACTTTCTGAAAATACAATATGAGAAATTTACAATATGACAAAATTTGTGGAAAGACATTTTTTTTTTTTTCAGGACGTTTCCAACTCTGATTTTGAATCAATTCTGTAGAATGGCCCGTATGTATTTTGGTAGATGAACATTATGGCGATGATAGAGTGTGAATCGTTTTAACTTTTTCTATAACATTTATATATCGTGATATGCAAATATATGCGTCTTTTAGTGGGCAGGAGTTATTGAGACGTTAGAGCGATAAATGAACATGGACGAATGAGCAATAAAGAGTGGGATGTGCTTGATGTTAAAAAGAGTTTTTGCAATATGCCGCGAAAGAGAACTCGTATTCAGTATTCACACACTCACAGGCAGCTTTCTGTGCGTGGCTAAATGGTCAAATACACACGAAAAATGTCAAAATCAGAGTATTCATGTAAATACAGTCAGTTTATGTCTTGAGTGAGAGTAAACAGTGGGGAGAATCGGATGTGTCTCAAGATATTGTATCTTGTACTATATCATGATATATATTTTTACTGTGAAAATTACTCATATCGTGACTTTCGCTTATATTGCCCATCCCTACTCCTTTCTATATAGCAGGGAAAGTTCCCACAATTTCACACATGATTTATTTAGTAGTGTTCACCACAAGTAATAGGCTACAGTGTAACCTGGTCAGAAATAAGTATAGAAATGGCACACACAATAAAGTTATTTTGAATTTGTGTGTCTCTCAACAGTGTTCGGCAGCAGCGTCTACTAATAGCAAAACTGTAAGTTTATCTGCTTCAAGAACAGTGACAATACTACTAGGAATGGGCATTTTTCCAAAAATATTGTGTTCATATATTTGGGCTCATAAAAATGAATATTTGAGTATTTGTTTATTTAATCATCAAGTTTTTGTCACCATTTCTGAAGCTTACGATTCGGCAATATACACAACAAGCTTATGTTATATCTTAAGGTTTTCTTTTAGTTGAAAACATTAAATATGTGTAAACCAAAAATATAAAGAACAAAAGTATTTTAGCTCAAGCAGAGCTGAAAAAAAAGCTAATAAAGCAGATGACGACATTCTGTGATTAAATACAATTAACTTGTTAACAAGCTCCACAGCGCCACCCAGTGCATTTAATTCTAACTGTGACTTTTAGTTTGTTTGTTTGGGACTTACCAACTCTGCATTTATGGCCAGTAAAGCAATGTAGTAAAATTCGAATAGCATTTTAATTTTTTTGGAAAAATAATTACAGCTAGAATATTAGACTATTCATGCACACCCTCTAGTTTTTTTTTGTTTGTTTGTTTGTTTGTTTTTAGTTGCAAAACTATATTTTATTGAAACTATTTTAAGTAGCGGGGCTAGCGCTGACAACAAAATAGCACCCTTTTAATTGTTGTTGCTACCATTATTGTGTGTTCGATTGTGTGTGAGTTTGTGTGTCTCTGTACTGTACAGTGTGTGTGTGTGTGTGTGTACAGAGAGAGAGCGGGAGAAAGAGAGCATGCTTTCCATAGATGATAAAAGGTTACATGGAAATAGTTTGTTGTTTTTATCCTATTGTTTATTTATTTACTTGGTCTATGTCTTTGTGGGTTTTGGTTCTTTGTAGGCAGCAAGGACCTTTGAACTAACTGAAATCATTTGGCAAATATTGAACTGTAATTCAGTCAAAACCTGCCTGCAACTACTTTAGCTGTGTGTTTATTGAAAAATAATTGCACACCTTAGTACATTCGTCAACCAATCAGAATCAGCATTTTTCACAAACCCCAAATTTTCTGATATACTGAAAAAAACGTGTTGGATTGCAAAAATGGGCCATCTGATGCAGAGGCTAACATTCATCAACCCCTCTTTGATTAATTACCTGTAAGTAACCCTGGTTTCTGCTGTTATTCCAGCTGTCCCTATTTCTGTGTTTGTTCTAGTCTTTGTTTCTAAATTGCCATTTCCAGATTTGTCCCCACTTCTATTCATGTCTTCTCTCGGAATACACCCATCTCTTGTGTTCACGTTATCCTGTTCCTGGACCCGAAACTATCACTGCTCCTACGTTTACGGGCCTCAGCCTGCACACAGCCTCTTAGTTTCACTTGGGTTCTTAAAATCTCTGTGCCTGAGCTGTATTTTGCCACCTTGGGATATTAGAAAAGTGAGTGTTCTGGAAGTCAAGCAGAAGATTTTAACAGGAGGTTCATGGTTTTCTGCTATGCTTTTGGCAGAAACTGATAGATCCGAGTGTGCTCAGGCCAAAACAGACTGAGAGAGTGAACAACAGAAAGAAAGAATGAGAAATGAGAAAGGAATAGGGGTGTAAAGTGGACCGTGAGGTTCGTGGGCTAAGGGCCGAGTGGCTGGACTTGGCAAGCTCAGTTTAGGACATCTGTTCTTGTGTGTATAGCACAGCTGAATTAGCTCTCCTCTGGTTGTCCAGTCTGGCTCAGACCCCAGTCAGGCAGCTCAGATTCTAGCCTCCGCAACTCAGCATGACACCACAGATGGTCCAGAGATGGCTTGTTTGTGAACCTGTGCCTAGAAGAGACAGAGCTCCTTGTCGTTTCAGCCACAATACAGCTGGGCTTGACAGGACTGTCATCATCCAGGTCCAGGTTTCTTTTTTCTCTTTTTTGGTCCAGATCTATAAAAAATCAATTAATAAATTCAATGACTTAAATCGTCTTTCATATTTTTGGGTGCATAAAATCAGAAATGTCCTGGTGATACAACAGTTCTGATATCATAATGAAAAAGCCTGATTATAATATTGATTGAAATTCTTGCAAAGAAAACCGTAAGGCATAATCTTTTATTATTATTTATTTTAAAAAATGTAATAAGTAATTCACAGTTTAACTCTTTCCCTGCCATTGATGGAATTTTCTGTTATGACAGAACGCTTCCCTGCTAGTGTTGTTTAAATTACAAACTGCGATACAAGTCTGTACTGAAATTTTAAAAATGTGACACTTTAAGCGCTGTTGAGCGGATTCTTAAACACCTCTGATTGGCCATTGTGTTGACGCGCTCATTGGAAATGTCTGTGATTGGCTATAATGATCAAAGCACTGGAGCGTTTGAAAGCGCACGGAACTGTCTGAATTTGAAAGCGGGAGCGTCTGAAAGCCGGTGTCTATTAGTGGACCGGTCCGCTGATAGATGCCTGCTTTCAAACGCTCCCGTGTGTATCTGTGTAAGTGCTCGGTGAAGAGCATCATTGATGACTATTTACAACATGTTTTTGAAGCATTGATCATTTTAGCCAATCACAGACATATCTGATGAGCACGTGAACAATTTTCATTCTTGGGTGAACTGTCCCTTTAAGAGCACCTAAAAAGACCCTTGTTCTCTATGTATGCCCCGTAGCTCCTTGTCATCTGACTGACTGCTGCAGTTGGCTGTCTTTCTTGCACTCGTGATTAAACCTCTGATGATCCAGAATGTGGCACTGTGCCTGGTCTTCAATGAGGATGAGAGGGCCCACGTCACATGTCTCTTGGTTTTGCTTCACTGGCTGTAGAGGTGTTCTTTCCACATCATCTCTGGTACAAGTGGTGCTCACTGCAGGGTCAGATGAGACCTAATGTGGACATAATGGGTGGAGCTTGAGCTAGACATGTTTAGGGATAGGGTTAGGGTGTGGCTGGACCTTCAAGCTTCGCCCATTCAGAGAGGGGCAGCTGGACGTCAATCTCCACCCACTGACTCAGTGTGCAGCATCAGCTCAGAAACTTGTAAAAGCAAGCTAAAATGGCATACTATAAAATCAAAAAAAAAAAAAAAAAAATTACAGTGTGGTTGCTTCAGCAAATATGTTTTTATCTCACATTTGCTTTTGTTAGCCATTATCAGTTAGGTTTAGGGTAGGTAGTAGGGATGCACCGATCCACCTTTTTTTGCTTCCGATACCGATTCCGATACCTGGGATTCAGTATCGGCCGATACCGATCCGATATTCAAGTAATAATAATAAAAAAAAAGTGCTAAATTACCTAAAAAAACTGTATGCCTCACTGTGTGGAAGAAACTGGGATCATTCTTTTGTGCAAGGTATCAGGTTTGACTTAAACATTACTTTCCTAACTTTGTAAAACAAAATAACAAACAGACACAAATGTAGTGAATTATTTATTAAATAATTGTGCATCAGTGCAACAACTGTAAATAAACCAATAGCTTCACTAGCTTGGCAGACATTCAAAATAAACCAGCTGATTCCTTCATCCATGACTCATGGCTTGTTTTTCATGAATGTTTGAGTTATACATGACATAAACTAAATATATTTATATATATAGGCTATATTATAAAATTAAAAGACATTTCTTTTAAATTTATAGCAGAGTTTTTTTTTTTTTTTTTTTTTAATGAGGCAGCAACATATGATAGATAGGACAGAACAAAAAATGCTATTAACAATCTTTCATTGCGCAAAAGTATTATAATATGAACGGCTCCCATCCAGAGCGGCACAAAGCGCTTATGCGCATCCCGTGTGCAGAATGATGCGCTTGAAGAGTCACAGCGCTCAGCGGCAGCGCTCCGCATTGAGAAGTTCAAAGCACAAAGTGAAGATATATTGATGCGTATTGTATTACCGGTATCGTTGTCTACAGGTGAAGTATAATAATAGAAACATTGGTTCATCTTGGAGAGAGTTTCATTGTGTTGACTGTCGTAACCGAACGCGACACGCAGTTTAAATGCTGAATGGAGAATGACTGACAGCCGCAGCGGAGGGACGCATTTACGTGAACTTTAATTTAACGACTTAAATATTTATCTGTACCTCAAATTAAACTATGGAATGGCTTCAGAACACTTGGAATATAGTGCACGGAAACTTTATGGTGCTTTTGAATGTTTTTGTGTCTTTTGTGGAGCTTAACAATAACACAGAATAGTAGCCTACACGCGCAATATCGGATTTGGATCGGTTCCATCGGAGCCGATACCCGATCTGAGTATCGGATCGGTGCATCCCTAGTAGGTAGTACTCTATTTTCAAACGACCATTTTTGCACCACTCACCTGACATTTAATTTCCAAACTGCCAAAACAACTAATGTAATAAAATTTTGCCAGATTCATGTTCATCTGTTTCTAATAAAATTGAACATGCTTTTAGCACCACTCACTCACAAAACCTATTACAGTTAACTAAAACTAAAACCATTAAAAAAAATCAGTTACTTGAGATTAAATAAAATTTAGCTGAAACAAAATTAAAAAACTTAAACTTATTTTAACTTACAAAAATTAATAAAAACTATATAGACAATAAAAATGGCAAAAACAACAAAATTACTAAAACTTTAACTAAAATTAAAATGAAAATTGATTCAAAATATTAATAAAATACTATACTAGTATCTCAATGATACTTAACACTGTGAAACATGCAAGAAACAACACAATATCAGCAAATTTAGGATCATCACAAATACAAAATTTTATATATATAATATATATGTGTGTGTGTGTGTGTGTATATAATAAACATATATATATATATATATTTTTTTTTTACAAGCAAATGGGCCGATTCCGATACTGCAAATTTATGTTGTTTATTTGCTCTATAACAGGCCAACTGGTCTTAAACAAAAAATATCAGTAGCCATTTGAAATTAGAGGCAATCACTGCATTTCAATTACGATCCAAACATGTAGCATGTACACACATGTAGCATGAACAGTTTTTTTTATTTAAATTATATATAATTGTAGGATTTAAAGTATTTATGCTACATAAGGCATACTTGCACAAAACAAAAACAGCAGACGGACTGAATGAAAATGCACATTCACTCTCTGCCGGTAGGTGGCGCTTATGGAAAAGCAGCAATACAGTTTCCTTGGTTATGGCTGTGCACAAATCAGCTCTGTGCTTGCTTATAAATACTACTGTATATGGAGATAAGAGGAAGACCACCAAAACCTGATTGCATATCGTGTGTTTGGAGCAAATAGGTCTACCAGCCGGTTCTACACGTCGCGCCACAATAATTACTCGCACAAATGCTCCCAAATATATTTTGAGGTCGCATAGACTAAATTTTGGGAGCATATGTGACCAAAATGGTCACAATTTCGAGCCTTGTAATATATAGATTTTTTCAATTGTAGTCTTTTTAAAAAGGCATCTGAAATAATAAACTGTTATCTGGAATTACAGGTGCTGGTCATATAATTAGAATATCATCAAGACGTTGATTTATTTCACTAATTCCATTCAGAAAGTGAAACTATTATATTCATTCATTACACACAGACTGATATATTTCAAATGTTTATTTATTTTAATTTTGATGATTATGACAACTAAGGAAAATCCCAAATTCAGTATCTCAGAAAATTAGAATATTACTTAAGACCAATACAAAGAAAGGATTTTTAGAAATCTTGGCCAACTGAAAAGTATGAGCATGTACAGCACTCAATACTTAGTTGGGGCTCCTTTTGCCTGAATTACTGCAGCAATGCGGCGTGGCATGGAGTCGATCAGTCTGTGGCACTGCTCAGGTGTTATAAGAGCCCAGGTTGCTCTGATAGTGGCCTTCAGCTCTTCTGCATTGTTGGGTCTGGCATATCGCATCTTCCTCTTCACAATACCCCATAGATTTTCTATGGGGTTAAGGTCAGGCGAGTTTGCTGGCCAATTAAGAACAGGGATACCATGGTCCTTAAACCAGGTACTGGTAGCTTTGGCACTGTGTGCAGGTTCCAAGTCCTGTTGGAAAATGAAATCTGCATCTCCATAAAGTTGGTCAGCAGCAGGAAGCATGAAGTGCTCTAAAACTTCCTGGTATACGGCTGCGTTGACTTTGGACCTCAGAAGACACAGTGGACCAACACCAGCAGATGACATGGCACCCCAAACCATCACTGACTGTGGAAACTTTACACTGGACCTCAAGCAACGTGGATTGTGTGCCTCTCCTCTCTTCCTCCAGACTCTGGAACCCTGATTTCCAAAGGAAATGCAAAATTTACTTTCATCGGAGAACATAACTTTGGACCACTCAGCAGCAGTCCAGTCCTTTTTGTCTTTAGCCCAGGCGAGACGCTTCTGACGCTGTCTGTTGTTCAAGAGTGGCTTGACACAAGGAATGCGACAGCTGAAACCCATGTCTTGCATACGTCTGTGCGTAGTGGTTCTTGAAGCACTGACTCCAGCTGCAGTCCACTCTTTGTGAATCTCCCCCACATTTTTGAATGGGTTTTGTTTCACAATCCTCTCCAGGGTGCAGTTATCCCTATTGCTTGTACACTTTTTTCTACCACATCTTTTCCTTCCATTCGCCTCTCTATTAATGTGCTTGGACACAGAGCTCTGTGAACAGCCAGCCTCTTTTGCAATGACCTTTTGTGTCTTGCCCTCCTTCTGCAAGGTGTCAATGGTCGTCTTTTGGACAACTGTCAAGTCAGCAGTCTTCCCCATGATTGTGTAGCCTACAGAACTAGACTGAGAGACCATTTAAAGGCCTTTGCAGGTGTTTTGAGTTAATTAGCTGATTAGAGTGTGGCACCAGGTGTCTTCAATATTGAACCTTTTCACAATATTTTAATTTTCTGAGATACTGAATTTGGGATTTTCCTTAGTTGTCAGTTATAATCATCAAAATTAAAAGAAATAAACATTTGAAATATATCAGTCTGTCTGTAATGAATGAATATAATATACAAGTTTCACTTTTTGAATGGAATTAGTGAAATAAATCAACTTTTTGATGATATTCTAATTATACGACCAGCACCTGTATAATAATTATAATAAAGACATCTGAAATAATAATAAGTGCAGTGCAGTATTGTCAAAAAAATTGTTGTTTTTTCAATACATATCGATATCTGCTCTTTCTCTCTCTTTCATCTCTCTGACAGTGAGTCGACACAAACCTCCTCCCCTCACTCACTCATTTCATTTGCTCCGGATGAATATTGTTGGTGTTACAGGGCTTGAATTTCGGTGTGGGATTGTGTGTATTGTGCATAATTTTACTCATTCACACAGATTTTCTCCTAACACACAAAGTGTGCGCACATAAAGCCGCCTCTCAGTACTAAATTGAGTTCTTTTTTGCTGCTTATTGCGCTTAAACAGTCAAACAAACACAAAATAATTTCAAAATGCCGGTCTTGGCGAGAATTCACGTAAACAGTCAGTTATATTTGAAGTGAACATAAACAGTTGAGAAAGAAAACGCATGTGTAACAGTATAATGGATCAGTGCGTCAAGTCTTAAAGTGACAGCAGCCTAATAAACCTGCTGCCAAATTATGAGATAATATTAAAAATATCTATATGGCAGCTTTTCCCCCATGGTGTCAATGTCAAAATCGTGGTCAGTGGCTATAACATTGGAAAACCACTAGCCACAGTGTCTGTTGAGCAAATAAGTTAATCTCAAGCCCTGGTTACAGTCTTAGTTACAATCATCTGTTAAATGCAAATTTAATGTGTTTTAAAAAGACTAAAACGGACTACATCTACAATTAAAAAGCTTTTCTGTACATTTTTGGAGGACATACGCCAGTAACACTTTATAAAACTTTGACAAGTTAGCTTAAAAGAGGAAGAGAAAAGATCTAGGCAGAAAGTCCAGTTTCCTGCAGTGAGATCAGGTTGGGGCTCAAGGCCTGATAGGCATGACAAAGTGAGTCTGACGGAGCCTTTAGGGCAGAATGAACCCATCTTCTCCAGCCGCAACTTGCTATGCCATGCGATTATTATTCTGCTCTTCAATTATTCAAAAAGTACTCTTAAAATTTTATCACCTGCATAGCAGTTGAATAATTTTTAAAGCAGAAAGAGGAGAGACAGGATGTGGTGATGAAAGCAGATTCGAACAAAGGATGTCTCTTTCTTTTTCATACATTCACCCACACTTACTCCTGCCATGACGTTTTGGTTCCTTACATTCAGAGACAGCTGTTCCACAGATTACAGGGCATATTAGAAGGCCAGGTCAGAGTGATGTGATTCTGAGACCTTTCATCAGAAATGTTCATGTTCATCTTCTCACAGACGGATAGAGAGAGAAATGAGTCACTGGAACCACTATTCAACCTTCTGCCGGAGAGTGAGAAAACTTGTTGAGTACTGCAAAACTTCGTCATGAGCCGTTCACACACATTGCGTTCTTGCACTCTGCATCATTGTTTTCAGTTTATTTCAGTCCATGTTCTATTTACATCTCAAAACATTATTTTTTTTTTTTTCAATTTCATGTTCTTTTGAACTGACAAAACAAAAAAAGGATGTGAAAGGAAGGATATAGTAAGTCTGTCATACACAGTGCTGGAGGGTGGAGCATGCTGCCAGCAGTGGCTAACTGTAATCATTTCTGCACACATGAGCCATACAAACGACAACATTAAGAGATTATGACCCAAAAACATAGTCTGATGGTTCACAGAATTTATAATCCACTGAGCCAAGTTAAGATCTTCATGGAGTCTCCTCAACATCTGTACAGTTCTTGTGGCTCAACTAGAGAAAGTAAGTTGTTGTTTTTGTAAATGTGTTTGCCAAATGCTTACATGTTGAAGTAGAGCTTTTTTATTATCTTTAAATCATTGCAGTATAACCAAAGTTTAATTTGAGTTTAGTTTTGCTCGAAATTCAGTTTATGTTGTAATGCGGCAGTTTTATTTATTTACCACTAGAGCGCCACAAGTTACATAGTGTACCTTTAACTAAACAGTTGGTAGCATTTTATTTTACAATCCTGTTCCGCATGTACATACTATAGTAATTGCAATAACTGGGTGTAACGGGGCGTGTTTTAGGAACTACAAATCCCATCAGCCTTAGTTCTATAAAAGGAAGTGATGAGAGTTGTTCTTCCACTTCCGCCTCTGTTTTTCCCTGCCGACTACGCCAATTGTGACATCATGACCCAAAAAAGGGAAAATAATCAGGCAGAAGGCAGTAGTGAAGCTTCCATAAACATTTTATTCAAAAGAAAATAATATAATTATGAAAAAAAACATGTTAAAAGGATGCAGCAGACCTTCAATGCAATTACCCACAAAGAAAAAAAAAGAAAAATAAAACAAATAAATAAACGAAACCCACAGATGGCCACAGGTTACCTAGGTTGTGAAGACAGAAGTGGCATACAGACAAACGCGGCAGTTTTGTTTATTTACCACTAGAGCGCCACAAGTTACATAGTGTACCTTTAACTAAACAGTTGGTAGCACTTTATTTTACAATACTGTTCCGCATGTACATACTATAGTAATTGCAATAACTGGGTAATAACTAGGTACTAACCCTGAATATACCCCTAAACCTAACACTAACCCATGTAGTTACCTTATATTACCTTATAGTATTTTTTTTAGGCAAGTACACTGTAAGTGCACGTACAGTTATTGTAGGAGTAGGTTTATCACTGAAATCTCTTGTATAATTTTTAAACAGCATTATGGCAAAAATTGGCAAACATTGGCAACGTTTAGCTCTGTGTTTCTATATTATTCTATGTCGCTCTCACATATGTACATCATTACTGACCGCTGACTGATATCTACCACAGTATAAACGGTATCGCAGAATATTTACTGACTGATGAACGTTCTCCGTCAGAGATGCAATCTAGGTAAACATATAAATGTTGGGTAATTTTGCCTATATATATACCATCCAGCCCAACATCTAAGTCGACTCTATGCTTTCTTTCTGAAGTTTTAGAAAGACTTTCCTATAATGGGAAGTGTTCAGTGTTGCTGCATGCTCTCTGTACCTTTATGAGCCCACGTGGGCCCCAGGGCAGCGCTGACTGTCTTTATCTAGCATTCAAACACTTTACTCCTTTTTTATTACAAGCTTTGCATCTTTGCATTTATCTGTTGTCACTTATTTCTCTTACATTGCTCACAGTTTTCTGATAACCTCTTTTCTGAGATAAACAGCACAAGACATGCAGCCAAAAAAATACAGGGAAGAAAGGTTATCAAAAGCTAACCAGAAGAAGCAAATGATGAACAGTCCTTTTTGTACTTACTTTTTGTACTTTTCACATCCCTTTTATGTATAGGTTATATTATAAATGTTCTGCTCATGAACGGAATGGTTTTATGAGATGTCCATGCTTGTGGACTCTTTTCTTTAGTTCTTTTCAGCCTGGTCTCGATGTTTTTGTAAGTCGTTTTGGACAAGAGCGTGTATGCAAACATAAGAAAATATATGTGTGGTAGACCACAAAATACAAATGAACTCATGAGATTGTGTTTGTGATTTAGGTTAGGGGACTGGGATGGCCATGGTATTCTGTGGTCAGTCAACCATTTTTGTGCTTTAAATCATTGGCTTGCTGGAAGATTTAACAAAGGCTCAGTTTGTTTCCTGGCAGAGGAAATCAGATGTTGAAAGAGTCCATGATGTGTATCCTAACAAACTGTCCAGGGCCTTTGGAAGAAAAACAACCTCACATCATCTCAAGTTCATTAGCATATTTAGGGCTGGGTATCGTTCAAAAATGTTTGATATCAATACCGATTCCTTGACTTCGATACAAATTCCTGAACGATACCTTTTTCGATACCAATTTTATAAAATCTGTTTTAACAAGATTGAATTACACATTAAGTCAAAAAATCTTTGGTTTTATATTTTTGTTGACTTTTTTTACAGACTCAAAGACTCTCCTGAGCCACTGCACAAAGGAATAAAAAAGCACATATGAACAAAATGTAACCAACACAATAAATCAGTGCAAATAGTTTTAATAAATTCTAATATATTTTTCAATGCAAAATGAACAGTCTGTATGTGAGGCTCACTGCAGATCTTTAAATCACTCAGCAATTGTTCTTCTTCTTCAAAACCCCCCCCCAAAAATTAATTATTATATAATTATTATTAACTATATATATATATATATATATATATATATATATATAGCATGTCTGCTTTTTCAGGAGACAGCAGTTGAAAATGTATGCTCTGAGCGTGTGGATGATGCTTGCACACAGTGGCAGTATCAGGACGCTGATACCCCTTTTCCACCAGAATAGACCTTTATCACACTTCCTATTTCCGGTAAGCGAAGCAGTGTATCTCTATTTCCGGTCCCATCGTAATGCAATCAAAACTAATGGCTGAATCCTCTCGCTGGTGTTACCGCAGCGATCCGGCGGCTGTAACTCTAAACAACGACACCCTTACCTCAGTTTTCACGATTTCCCGACACAACAAGAATAGAGGAAAGCATGGGTGAGACTGCTACGCAGCGCGTACGTTTGTGTGTAGAAGACCTATGCATTTCCAAACTGAGGACGTTTACATCTCATATCTTCAACCTGCTGAAATGTTCCTATATATTTCCCTTAAATGTGCATTTTGAATAATAAATAAATGTTTTTTTCCAACTAACCTGCCGCAGTCCAGCGCACGTCTTTTTATTAACAGTGTTTTTCTCTTACTGATCGCATTTCATACCTGTTGAATTTACATTTTTAAATGAATTTGACTGATGAGCTTCCTTACGAAAATTAACCATGTTTTCTTTTTATTGAAAAAAAATGTAGTAACCATGTTTTTGTCACGGGTTGATTACCACTTGTATTACCACAGTTTAACTACAAATACCATGGTTGATTTGTGGTTACCATGGTTTAACTATAACCATTGTTTTTTGGTTTTACTTGTTTTTGGTTAATTTTCGTAAGAGCAGTATTAAAAAGAATGAATGCGCGGTAACTGCTTAATCAGAAATGCATTGACAGTGCGACTGCTTTGAATATTAATTATGAATTTTGACAAATGTTGTGAATTGCATACAGCGAAATCATTTTCAATGAAAAATGATGCAGAATAATGACTAAAATATTTAATTCAAATGAGTAAATATGTTCATTCTGATCTCATTCATCAGGTCTCACACACACTGCAGTTGCGGTTACTAGTTAAGACGAGCACTGACACCGTGTGGTGAAATAATCACGTATGTTTACGAGCCACGGCTTTCTCAGATAAATTCTGTTCACAGCAATCATCAAAATATCTCTTCTCTTGTCTCTGAAAATGTCCGGATTTTGAAATGATCCCGTGGATGCTTATTGTAAGAGGCGTTTATTCAACTAGGTGTTAAAATCACATTGAAAATATACATAACCGGAAAAATCAATGCACTGCTTTGACGAGCACTTCCGGTAATCAATTCCGCTGTGATAAAGGTGTATTGTTCGCGTTCTGGAGCCAGAGCCTGTGCGAACTAGAGCCCGTCACGAACCGGTCACGTTTCTATAGACTTGAGGAACGAACGCTGATGTAACGCTGCTGTTTGTTGTACCTGCCCATAACTAGTCTAAGAAACATTGCGCGTCCCGCTGTTTGTGCAGGCAGTGCGGCACTTCTGTTTTGCTGTTCACAGTATCTGGAGTGACTGTAGTGAACCGGCTGCTCGCATTAACAGCGGGTACTCTCACCCTGTCCTTTTAAGAGATAAACTGAAAGTGAAACCGTTGATTCACTCGCTCTCTCGCACACAGGGTCTCTCTCACGCTCATAGTTTTATATGTTTATATATAAATAACAATGTAGTGCAACGTTATTACATTGCTCAACGAGACAGCGACAGCATTTCTCCACCCCTCTCTCCCCAGCTCCGTTCGGAGGTATCGGAATTTGGTACCGAATGACAAGACAATTTTCGATACTCGATAGTATCGAGGCAATTCGGTCAGTACCTAAAAAGTATCGAACTCGATACCCAGCCCTAATCATATTTCACAACAGGGGATCGGGATGTTTGGTCTAGTCTTGTCACATGTTCTGTTACATGTTCTGTTTTCTGTATTTACTTTTTCCCCATTATTACTTACCATGGTTTCTCATTTGATTAGTCATTCAGTTCAGCTATATCTGTTTAATTACCTTTGTTTGATAGTTCCCTTGTTTCTGTTCTCATTTGTCCGGTCTCGTCAGTGTATGACAGTTGTTGCGTTGCCTGCTCCTGTTCTACTATGTGTGGATTATTCATTAAAGACTTTTGAATCTCATCAGCATCATCGTGTTATCAATTACCATTCATGACAAATCTGACCATAGAATCCGGTCCCGTTGAAAATTCAAGTAAAGCTCCAGTAAAGTGAAGGCAATTGAGATGACATCAAAGATTTTGCAAAGACAACACTTCCAAATAACTGAAGTGGAACATTTCAACTATTTAAGTTTTTTTTTTTTTTTTTTTATAATTATAGCCTAGTCATTTCCTGATTTGTGCATCTTAACAACTCTTCGTCACACTTCATTGCTTTATTCTTGGGTCTAGTGGCAGATGTGTCACCTCGTTGCCTGTAATTGCACACAGAGGTGAAATTTCCAAGAACCGGTGTTTCGATTCTGCTTATCGGTTCTGTTTTGTGCATTTTAATGCGATTTAAACCAAGACTTGCGCGCAGTTTTCCGTGCTGCACACACATTCAAAGTGCACTCACAGTGATTTTAATGTGATTTTAAAGCTATACTGTTACACATGCGTGCAGCACAGAAAACAGCACGCGAGTCTTTTGCAATTGAATGGTTTAAAATCACTTTTTCTCTTAAAGTGACAGCAGCCTAACATTCCTTCTGCCGTCTCTACAATAACACTAATCAAACAACAAAAGACAAAGAGAAAATTCACTCCTCCTTGACTGAATAACTTTTGTAACTATATTTGTAATGTAAATTGTATTTATTAAGTGCAGTGTTATTTTACATTTGATTAGTTTCTGAACCTGAATACCTGAAAATCTTAAAACACTGTTTACTTCAATCGTAAAATTTGTTCAGTTTCAGTGTTTATTTGTTGTGATTGCTAATTGTCAATTACTGAGTGTTTACTTGTCTTTAATAATGCGTGAAATTTATATTAGTTAGGCTAGTTGTTTTTGCTATGGTATTATTTTTGTTTTTAGCCTATTTATTTTTGTTCATGATATTCAGCTACATTGAAATGTTTTGCAATAAGACTAAAAATAAATGTGAATGATATCTAAGGTTATTTTTTTTTTATTATTGGAATCGAAATTAGGAATTGATAAGAAGAATCGGATGCATTCAAATTCAAATGATACCCAACCCTATTCCTTACCACTTTTTTTTTTTTTGTTGTTGTTTAGTTTTTTAATAATTTTAATGGAACTGGAATCGGAACCAGAATCGTTACACCGAACCAGAACCAAAAAATTTACAGTGTAGTGAGTGTACTTACCTAAGAATGTACTGATCAATGTCAGTACATTTAAAAAGTGTAAAAATCAGTAACATTTTATTTTACAGTGCCCTTGTTACACATTACATATGGTTAATACAGTAATTACTTTTAATTGTGCATAATTAAATGCAACTAACCTTGACCACATCCTAATCCTATAATCTTATATTAAGTACATGTAGAAAATTATTACTTAATGTACAGTTACACTGTAATGCAGGCACCGTAAAATAAAGTGTAACATTATTTGATACAGTGCACTTATTGTGTACATACATGTTTTTACATTGTACTTATATTTAAAAAAGAAAAGACCTGTATGTAATTATATTTGTAATTACCTGTCCTTACCTGTATCCCACCTCAATAGCAGCAAAAGTGTTTGGCAATACAACACAATTTTATTTATTGATTGACTGATTGGTATAAGTACATGAACACCTAATATAAAGTGGGACCAAATATTCTTTTACAATTTTTTTTTTTTTTTTTTTTTTTTTTTTTTTTTTTTTTTTTTGCTTTAAGGCTATATTTTTGTGAATATTTTGAATAAAAGACTTAAAAAACATTCACAACAAACAAAATTCACAATAAACAAAGTTTTAAAAATAATCCATGGTAAAATGAGGCGCAGATGAACAATATAGTCAGGACCACTTTCAGAGAGATTTTGTTTTCCAACTGTTACAAATGATTAAAACATTGAGAGCCAGTCAGAATTCATCCTGCCTTAAAGTGCGTATTGCAAACAAAACCGCAGCAGCTTGCTTATAATAAACAACATTATCGTTCTTTGGTGAGGATGTCATTGTTGATATCACGTGTTTGTTTGTTTTTTTTTGTTTGTTTTTTTTGTTTTTTAAGCTGGCCTTTTAGCACATTAACCAGACATTTTATTTCCAAACTGCTGCAATAAGTGCAAGAACCAGCATAAAATGTTGCCCCAGTCACGTTCATCAGTTTCATAGAAAAAGTAACATGCTTTTAGCATCAGTAGAACTTAGTCAGGGTGGATACCAGTCTGTATACCAGTCCAATGGTATGCACTGTATAAAGGTCACATGTAATTTTAGCAATAGGCCATTCGGGTGTTTGCAAACAGTGATGTTGCTTTGTGTGCGGAGCCTACCCGGTGGCAGAAACTTACAGTTCTGCAGTAGCAGTCTACTGAAGGCATTGAAATAAAAGAATAAAAAAAGTAATTTAAAGTTTATATCTCACAATTCTGACTGTTTTTCTTGCAATTCCGAGTTTATATCCACCAATTCTGAGAAAAAAAAATCAGATATAAACTCGTTATTCTGTATTTTTTCTCAGAATTGTAGGATATAAACTCATTTACTTGTCTTTTTTTGTAAATGTAGTTCAACAATTCAGGTAAAGCCTCCCTGTGCTGTGTGTCAACTATTACAACAAAATTACTCAAATTATCCAAAAATTATGAGATGATAACAAAGTATTTATATGGCAGTTTTCCCTGTGGTATATCAAATATGGGTATTTTTCAGTATCATATCAAAATTGGAAATTAAGATTTAGATATGTAATTTAGAAGTGGGGTTAGCACCGTTTTTTTTTTTTTTTTTTTTGCCGTGTTAACCCTGCATTGCGTTGCCAAATGATACAATGTGAAATGAGTGTGAAACGTCTAGCGATTCCAGGTTCTACGTCAGAACGCCGACTCTGTATTGGCCAAAGCTGATCACGTGATCAGCACGACGCATGCGTGTGATGCTGACGCAGGAGCCGCCCAATAGTGAGTCGGCGTTCTGACGTAGAACCTGGAAGCGCTGGACTTAAACAACGTATGAGAATGACAAAAAAAGATATTGTTGAATAAAGTCATTATTTTTGTTTTGTTTTTGTGCACAAAATGTATTCTCGTCGCTTCATAACCATTAAGGTTGAACCACTGCAGTCACGTCGACTGTTTTAACAATGTCTTTAGTACCTTTCTGGACCTTGAATGACGGTAATTACGTTTCTTTCTACAGGAGATTAAAAAAAACCCTCGTATTTCATCAAAAAGATATTAATTTGTGTTCCGAACAAAGGTTTTATGGGTGTGGAACGACATGAGGGTGAGTAATTAATGACAGAAATTTCATTTTGAACTGAACTAACCCTTTTAGAACAGATTCATGTCCGTACGCACGTGTTATGAATTAGGCGGAAAGTTTTCATGAGAAGTTCAAATGTGCGTATATGAGACCCATTGTTAGTAGACAAATTATACTAGTGAGTTTGGTTTGTTTCAAAGGTTCCACATGGCTAAAGGTGTCCATCCTTGTTAGCTGTCAATACTCTGTCACATTTGGTTGTATTGCCAATTGCCAAGATGTAAACAGCAGAAAAAGTCTCTCACTTAAAGCTGGAAGGGCTGTGCCAGTAGCTGAAGCTATGGGACATACTGTCAGATAAGATCTGTCAAAAAGCTGTTCATATTCCGACAAGGAACCTGCTGAGACCCTTGTGTCTAAAAAAATGAAGAATAAAAAAAAAAAAAAAAAAAAAAATCGTCCCTAGGGAAAATATTGATTTAACCTTTTAGATGGCTTTCAATTCAAGACCTTGCCATGTCTAGCTCCCAAACCATGTTCCTACCCTTATCCCTGGTTTTCTTTCTTCTCTAAACAAACTCTGGATTTGAAATTCTTTTCAGAAACACTGTTTACATAGGCAATACCATTCATTCTCCTCGAGTTTTGTTGTTCCTGCTGTGGTGAAGAACATTGCTTTAGGTATGTGTTGAAATAGACGTGTTTCAGCTTCACAAGAGAAGTACTGTAGGCCTGTAAACCATTAAGTAATTATTAGTCCTTTTGAACTTATTTCCCCATCCTTGGCCTAATCTGTTTTAAAGTCTGTAATAGCTGTAACTAAACCAGTCTGTGCTTTAAGGACTAACTGCATCCGTCCTTAAAAAACCTAAATGGATGAACAAGTGTCTATTTGTCAGTAGTGCGGCAGTGGACAGAAATAGAAGCAGGCTTTTCACAGAGCTTAGCTCTCATGAAGTCAGTTTGACACTTCGATGACTCATTTCCAAATGAGCTGCTTCAGTTGCTTGATTCTGTTCAGCAGTGTTCATCTGTTTCTGTACTCTCAATATCACCATGAACCATGGTTAGAGGAATAACCGTGAACGCACATGTATCTATCTACCATCAGTCATCCAGTTTGTCAAAGATTGCCTGCACTGTATGAAATAACTATTCAGTTATGTGTGTGTTATTCATATTTCTTTCTAAAGCTACTTTTTGTAATGTCTATTTAATGCTTTACACAATAATGACTTCAAATTATCTTTTGGGGGTAATTTCTTAGTCAAAATTGATGTGCAATTAAATTGCGATTAATTAGATTAATTAATCGCCAAGTCATGTAATTAATTTATTTAAAAATTTTCATTGCTTGACAGCCCTTTATATTATATTATATTATATTATATTATATTATATTATATTATGAAAAATCATACAAAAATGTTATTGCACAAATGCATTTAAATAAAAAGAACAATTCTTCTATTTTGCATACTGGCCTATATATCTTACAGGTTTTATTTTTTTATTTATTTATTTTTAATTGCTTCGGTGCAGTTTTCACAAGCAAGTGTTATATTTTCAAAACTCTTAGTACTAATATCAGTACTAATAACAGATCATCAAAAGTGCACTTTTTTCAAACATTTCAGCATATTTTCAATTGTGTTAGCACAATATACAAAATCACAAAGTATCCTTTTCACGACACAAAATAAGTAATCTATATAAATAATCGGTAACACTTTCTATGAAGCACATGCTTATAATGATTTATAGCCACATTTATACTTATTTATAAATAAGTATTACTATTCTATAAATATATTTATAAAGACTCATTAAGATTTATACTGCATTATAAGAACAGTTATAGATAGATTTATATTATTTTTATAATTACTTATAAGCCATGCCTTTGCTTTTTCAATGTGCATGCTCATAAGTCATTATACACTGATTTATAAATGATCACATATAAAATAGTTCCAGAGACACTTGTTTGCTGTATCAACTAGTTATTATGTCTGTAATGCCTAAAGTTTGCATTAGAGGTAATGAATGGTAATTTTGATTTGTTAAAATCTATATCTCCTCAGCCATTTGCATGGAATTGCTTATAGCAGTTTGGAATTATACTTTAAAAATATTGCTGCAGTGTTTTGCTAGTATGTAACATTAAAAATATATACTTTTTTTTTCAACTGTTTGTATTAATGATTTCTGTTTTTTTATTTCATTACAGGAATTGTTGTTCATTAGTTACATTTACAAGTAAGCAACTTAAAATGTAAAATGAGCACATATTCGTGATTTGTTAATTCGTGATTTCCTTGATTTAGGAAAATTGCATCCTATGTTTTCACTTTACTTAAAGCCAACAATGATGCATTTATAGAGATTAGTAACTATTATTACTCACAATAAGTATTTATAAGAACACAACACGGCTATTAATAACAATATATTCACTAATTTGACAAATAAATCTGAATAAAAATGTATTGTAACTATAATATAACATTATAGCAATGCAAGCTGCATCTTTATAAATACATTCATGGAACCATACGACAGGCTATTTAATACTTATAAATCAGTGTATAATGAATTATGAACATGCATTGAAAAGAAAAATGCATGAGTTATAAGTAATTATAAAAATAATATAAATGTAACTATAACTGTTCTTATAATGTGGTATGAGTCTTAATAAGCCTTTATAAATATGCTTATAAAATAGTAATACTTGCTGATAAATAAGTATAAATGAAGCTATAATTCATTATAAGCATGGTCTTCATAGAAAGTGTTACCAAATAATCTAATCAGTGCTTCATCAGTGCTTGCCATTGTAGAACTGATAGCATGACTAGATTCAGTTCTCCTTAGCATCCACATCTTCCTTTCATACAAATGTTGTTGTTTTTTTGTTTTTTTGTTTTTTTGTGGATGTAGTTTGCCTTTGTCTTAGTGGAAACTGAGCACCAAGGCTAAGGGTTTTAAAAGCGCTCTGAACATTATTCTAATGTAAATAAGCAGTGTAACTGACAACCTTACCTTCATCTCACCTGGGAGAATAATCAAACCTTACATGAGGCTCTTTATAAGGGAACCCCCGCCCCAGATTTGGTGTCTCATTTACAACATTGGGTTATTTCCATTGACGGAAAGGACTTCCTTTGATTGCATGGGTCATTGGATATGGTCCATTTGACCCCTGTAGACTCAAGTTCAGGCTCATTTACATTGATGGGGTGGGTTAACACTGGATGTAGAAGATCTTTGTGTTGGTAAAAATGCTTCTCTTAAAACAAGAAAAACAAACTTAAATATAGCAAAAAATGTCCTAAAATCAAATACCAGTGGTATATGCACAAACAAAAAGTAATTCTTGAAACTACACTGTTAAAAGCAATATGTTATATCTACTCCATAAAATTTTGGCAACATATTACAAGAAATATTATTAATTAAATTCAA
Source organism: Ctenopharyngodon idella (assembly GCF_019924925.1). NCBI lineage: Eukaryota > Metazoa > Chordata > Actinopteri > Cypriniformes > Xenocyprididae > Ctenopharyngodon > Ctenopharyngodon idella. The sequence continues at coordinate 1,541,557 of NC_067242.1, read as the reverse complement.
CAAAAAGAATTGAGTTAGAATTAATCAAAATAATTCCTTAAATGTCAACCATTTAAAACAAGTAAAATTTAAGTAAAATTTAAACAAAAATATCTGAATAACAGAAAGACATCAAAGATGAATTAAACTCTTTATTTTTTTTTATTGCCAACATTGAAGACACCTGACGATCACAAGTAGAATCAAGGAAAGCGAAACACATGAATTAACAGAGGTTAACAGAGGTTGTAGTTTATTTTATTGAAAATGTTTGGTTATCACCATTATGGAGATCAGTGTTTCATTTAGTAGTTCAGTTTGACTCTTTGCTTTTTATGTCAGTTTGTGGTTTTTGTAATGGTGTTTGCTAATTTTACACATTTTAAATGGTTGAATTTTAAGGAATAATTTGATTAATTCTAACTCAATTCTTATATGTTGAATTTAATTAATAATATCGCTTGTAAAGTGTTGCCACAATTTTGAGTAGATAGAGCGTATTACTTTTTACAGTGTAGAATAAATATGTAAGCACTGAAATATAAAACAATAAAATAGAAAAGATAACCTTGATTTAAGCATTTCTCCATTTTTAGTGGCTAGATATTTATGCTAATTCAATCATTCAGGCATTATGGAATTATTCAATAATTAAGGCAAATGTTTTTGCATAATTTGTATTTAAATAAATACAAATTATGCAAAAACATTTGCCTTTTGAGTATAAACCAATTTGTATTTCTTGAAACACAAATTCATTTTTCCTAAAACAAGATTTTTCTTGATGTTCATCTACATATAACTGTTCATATAGTGGACTTCACTGGGGTTCAACGGGTTGAAGGTCCAAATGTCAGTTTCAGTGCAGCTTCAAAGAGCTCTACATGATCCCAGACAAGCAATAAGGGTCTTATCTAGTGAAATGATCGGTCATTTTCTAAAAAAAAAAAAAAACGTATATACTTTAAATGCTTGTCTTGCACTGCTCTGCGATGCGTCACGCATTATGTAATCATGTTGGAAAGGTCACGCGTGACGTAAGCGGAAGTACCGATCCAGTGTTTACAAAGCGAACATACAAAGATTAAGTCAAACACCCTTTACAAAAAAAAATAAAGCATCGATGTCGGACGATTTTGAAGTTGGAGGAGAAAATGAGATGGAGTTTTTTGTCTCAACCGCGGTACTTCCGCCTACGTCGCGCATGACCTTTCCAACGTGATTACGTAATGCGTGGATCATCACAGAGCAGTGCAAGATGAGCATTTGTGGTTAAAAAGTATCTAATTTTTTTTTTTTTTTTATATGGCCAATGGTTTCTCTGGATAAGACTCTTATTCCTCGTCTGGGATCATGTAGAGCTCTTTGAAGCTGCACTGAAACTGACATTTGGACCTTCAACCCGTTGAACCCCAGTGAAGTCCACTATATGGAGAAAAATCCTGGAATGTTTTCCTCAAAAACCTTCATTTCTTTTCGACTGATGAAAGAAAGACATGAACATCTTGAATGACATGGGGGTGAGTAAATTATCAGGAAATTTTAATTCTGAAGACGACTAATCCTTTAAGGATTAGTTAAATCATTCAATGCTGCCATAAGATTTTAATTTTGTCATTCGGCACCACAAACATTATTTTAAAGGGATGGTTCAGCCAGAAATGAAAATTCTGTCATCATTTACTCACCCTCAAGTTGTTCCAAACCTGTATGAATTTCTTTCTTCTGCTGAACACAAAAGAAGATATTTTGAAGAATGTAAATAACCAAACAGTTGACTTCCACAGTTTTTTTTTTTTTTTTTTTTTTTTTTTTTTTTTTCAGTAAATTTTTTTAGTCAATTAAGTCAATGGGTCCCATCAATATTTTGGTTACCGACATTCTTCAAAATATATATCTTCTTTAGTGTTCAGCAGTAGAAAGACATTTATACAGGTTTGGAACAATCTTAAGGGTGAGTAAATGATTTTTTCAGAATTTTCATTTTTGGCTGAACTATCCCTTTAAAATAATATGTTTGTGGTGCCGAATGACAACATTAAGATCTGATTGCAGTGTTGAGTCATTTGACCATGAGATTAGAGAAATATGTCTAACCAGCTGAGAAAAAAAAATGTATCAAGGAAAATTTGGCTTGCAATTGAGTACATTCATGTTCCTGCCATTCATAGGCCTAAATAAATTCTGTATCCTCTGCATGATGCCAAATCAACTCATATTCACACTGAGTCAATTGTGAATCCTGAATCAGTGAACATTCTCCATGCTGTGAAAGAGACACAATGCAAAAACTAGTCAAAACAATATCAGAGGCATAACATCTACAAAGCTACATAACCCAGTCATAACGTGGTCAATTCCAACATGTGATGTCAGCAATAGCAGTAGGACCATTATACCTGCTAATTCAACAAGAGTGTGTATACAGCGTCTCTTTCTTTGTCTCTCTTTCTCATAAGGTTGAGACTTCACCACCTGCTTCAGTTCTTACACAAATAATAGCTGCACCTCCTTGAGCTGTTGTCATGGCAACTGCACAAGACATCGTCAGAGGCAAGCAGAGAGATGCTATGGTACCCGGTCATTATGATGTACATGGGGAATAAACTGTGTTCTTGTGTACAACACGTCTTAATGTGACACAGCATGTGTTTGTAGCCGGCACTACCAAGTTTAGCCGAAGCTGTTTGTTTCTTACAGAACCCCCAAGGCCAATTACACAGGGTCCTATAACATCCATTAATTTTGAGAAATATGAAAGCTGTAAAGAAGTCCCAAATGTCCCTGGAAATGACCTGTGGTACAAGAAATGGCAACAATAGCCCTCGTTTCTTTATAGTATCCAGAGAGCTATCATAACCACTTGAAAAAAAAGTTTTTATTATTATTGCCAGTAAAATGTGTGTTGAAAATAACAGAATTTAATACAGAAATGTTGCTTGGTAGGTTTTGCCATTTGAATTTAGGCCAAATAACCAAAGATTTACTTGATTAAAGGATTAGTTCACTTTCGAATTCAAATTTCCTAGTAATTTACTCACCCTCATGTCATCCAAGATGTGTCTTTCTTTCTTCAGTCGAAAAGAAATGAAGGTGCAGCTTCAAAGAGCTCTACACGATCCCAGACGAAGAATAAGGGTCTTATCTAGAGAAACAATCGGCCATTTTCTAAAAAAAAAATATACAAGATATATATACTTTTTAACCACAAATGCTCATCTTGCACTGCTCTGCGATGCGCCACGCATTATGTAATCACGTTGGAAAGTGTGACGTAGACAGAGATACCGATCCAAAGCGAACATGCAAAGACTAAGTCAAACGTCCTTTACAAAAAAAGGTAAAACAACGTCGGCCGATTTTGAAGTTGGAGGAGAAAATGAGATTTCCAACATGATTACGTAATGCGTGAAGCATCGCAGAGCAGCGCAAGACGAGCATTTGTGGTTAAAAAGTATATAAGTTTGATTTTTATTTTAGAAAATGGCCGTTCGTTTCAGTAGATAAGACTCCTATTCCTCGTCTGGGATCATGTAGAGCCCTTTGAAGCTGCGCTGAAACTGACATTTGGACCTTCAACCCGTTGAACCCCAGTGAAGTCCACTATATGGAGAAAAATCCTGGAATGTTTTCCTTAAAAAAACCTTCATTTATTTTCAGCTGAAGATAGACATAAACATCTTGGATGACATGGGGCTGAGTAAATGATCAATTTGAAATCTGAAGTGAACTAATCCTTTAAATGTTTACTTTTTGCTTTGGATTCTTAGCATCGAAAGCAGTTTGCAGATTGAGATCAGACAATTAGGGGTGACTTTCTCTCTGTAACTATCAACCCTTTGTGCATTGGTTATATTACCAGTCACTTAAACTCCATTAAACCAGTCTCTTACCAATCAAAGGTATACAAGTGACACCCTGTTTGAATTCCAAGTTCTCTCACTCCCATTAACATCCCTGGATAACAAATGCAGATCAATATTAGATTTTAAACCAATATAGGACTCTGAAGTCCCACAGTGTGCACTGAATGAACTTGAGCTACTTCCAAGTTTTGGTGAAGCATATGATAAAATGTCAACAAATGCAGCTAGATCTTTTCTCAGAACTAAACTGAACCATTTTTGCAGTGATTTGTATGTTCATTTTTTATTTACTCCATTAAAATGTTATAATTATATCCTAATGTTTAGGCTTTCTTGACAAAATAAGCCTGGAACTAAGCAGCATAATTAAACGTAGCCTTTAAGATTTTGCAAAGAATTGCTTTAACATTTTATTTGGTAATGAGAAATATGCCTTACATAACATATAACACTGGCATTCATTGTGAACTTTAATGATTGTCTTTGAATTGATTCTAAAGAAATAGCATTACCTGCACTAACTGCATAACAGTTTTGATCAGTATTTTTGTTGCTCATTTTCCATTCTAATTTCTTAATTTTACATACAGCAAATGAACTGATACTCAAAAACATTCCAAACAACCTTAAGCATCCATTTAAGGGGGGAAAAAAGGGCAATGCAACGTTTGTTTTGTACAATATAAATTTTCCAGCTTTAGTTCACAGATGCTGCTGTATCAAACATCTACATTTTTCATTTAGAAAACAAACAGTGCTATTAAATGACCACAAAGAGCTATGACATTCCAGAAAGTGATTGTGAAATCTTTGATTTGAAGAAACAAATCCTCAGTTACTGAGCTGCTGCTCTGTTTCAGGTGGACATTTGAAAGCTATCTCTAGTGCAAGAACTCTGTCACAGTTTGGAGGCAGTCAATAAAGATTTACTCAGGTCTTTTGCTTCTCCAGCTGTTCTTACACGTTCATAACCCAGGATGGCCATTGCATGATGGCAGTACTCCTCTACTTGTTTTATCTGTTGAATACTCAACACTGTTCTCCACGCACTGGCCGCTTGTGTCGCGTTCCTGGCCGACACGATAAATGGCTTTGAGGAAGAGCTTGTGCCATTCGTCATGTTAAGAGCAAAAGACTCAATGTCAAGGTTGGCACTGAGATTGGCAAATTTATAAACATTCCGGAGTGTTTTGACAGGGTTATCCACCAGATCTTCATAGCGTACCGCCAGGTATTTCCCTTTCAGCCAGTCGGGCGGATTTAAGGCAGTCCTCAGGCTCCTGTACGTCCGGTCACATATCACCTCCATAGCCCCAACCGAATGGTAATCTGCACCATCTTTTTTGCTAATTTTGTGGCCGGGATCCACAAAGGGTATCCTACGGAGTTTGGGATCCCTGCTGCGGACCACCTGTAAGTTCTCACGAATCAGCCCGTGCCTGGATTTGATCCTCGAGTTGGCCACGGCTCTGGGATCTCGCACAAGATGAATCACCTTCAGATCCAGCGACGGATCCTCCATAAGAGGCGCCAAAACATTGACGTCCAAAACCCGGACTCCTTTTATGACTATAGTGTTGTACTTCAAGCATTCTTCCTCTAAGAGCCGGAGGCTTTGTGGAGGACATTTTTTGCACACTTTGTCATCCACCATCCCGACTACTTCTTTTCTATAAGCTGAGCAAAGAGGATACGAGCAGATGACTTTATTAAGTGTGGCCCCGAAAAGTCCAAGGGAGGTGAAGTTTTTGCTCCCAGGGCTATTGTACAGCTGAAAAACTGAAAGATCGCAGCGGTACAGCGAGCTCAGCATGTCCCTCGCTGCTCCCTGTAAGGACACAGCATCACCCGGGTACAGCTTCTGCCAGATGTGCCACATAGGTTCATACAAGAAGAAAACCTCTGGGTGTTGATTAAATAGCTCTCCAAAAAATGATGAACCGGACCTCCATGTGGTCAAAACATAGACAAGCTGTCTCTTCTTAGCAAGAGATGGTCTGTAAAGGAATCGGATATCTGACCTTCCCTGATACGGAGTGCTTCTCATCTGGAGATTACACTGTTGAGGTTCTTTAGTCCATCTGTAGTTAGCCAAGTTCAGCATGGTGAGAACTAACAGCAGAAAATACGCTATAAACAGTACAATTCTTTTCCTCCGCAACACTTTCATTACGATTCCAGGCTGGGTGACTATTTTTGTGGGATGATTCCGATATGTTTTGAGATTTCGGTCATAAACACCATTCTTTTCCCCTAGTGCAGACAACTGAAGTTGTAGGAACTGGTTGCTTCTCATCTGTTGAAGGATAGAGTGGCTTGAGCCACTCAATCACAGTGAATAAGCACGAACACCAACAATTCAAATGATGTTTTCATGCAAGCAAACTTTGTTCTTAATGAAAACCCAGATGTGATCTCCTCGTTTGCCGACAGATATCCAATATCCATCACATCCACCGTCCAGTCGTGTGCGTTGTTGAATGTAGCGTTACTGCAGTGCGCACATTCTCCCCTCAGTCCTCAGAAAAATATCGTTCACAATATCATATCCGTTTGTACGTCCATCAATATCGACCGTTAGAGAAATCCCTTTGCTTATAATGTTGTTCTGCAGTGACGGAGAACCACTACAGTACAGTACAGTACAGGAATCGACATTAGTAATACATTATAACCGCGTCACCGTTATGAATGCAGAATGCAGTCAATACATCCGGCGTCTTGTTTTCCAGTCGCGCGTCGTGATGCGCGTCTGTTTTAGCCGATGTGGCGTCTGTCTCCGGCTCTAACTGTACTGAACCGATTCAGTCTCGGTCCGGGGGTAATAAAGACCCTCCCCTTCTCCACAGCCAGTGGAAATAGACCGGTCCTTTCGCCACTTCAAACGCCCCCCACCACATTAAGGCAGTGAACAACAAAACGGTTGAGATGGCTGAACACAAAGTGCGGCTGTAAAGTAATTTATGTGAAGACTGCACAGTAATATCGCTTAAAATCACGGGAATCATTCAATCAATTGATTTAAAATGCAGGCACACATTTCCTTTTTTCCTAGTCATCCTTAAGGAATTTGAACAGGAGTTCAACATGAGTTTTCTTTGAGTCTTGGTCTGTTTAATATTGTTTGCTATGATCAGAACTCTATGGAATAATATATATATATATATATATATATATATATATATATATATATAAACAAAATTCCTCATCATTTTTAAATAGCACCTCTCTGTAGGGAACTAATTCAAAATTTAAATTCCATTAGGATTTTTGACTAGTGCTTCATTCTTTCATTTATTCAATTCCAAAATGTGAAAACAAATGCTATAAGTATTTTTAGGCATATAAACACAACTATAGTAAGATAATTTAACCAAGCAGAATCCATGTATCAGTTTATTTATTCTTTATTAACTGATAAAGAACCATGACTAACCACCAAATGTGAAGTAATGACACACATTGTCATGTAATATCATTACTATTAATTTAATGTCAATACAATTAAATTTCAAGTTACTTAAGCCATATTGCCTACCTAGTAAAACCTAGCAAGTATTTTTAAGCAGGTTAAGATCAGAACTAGAAATGTCAGATTCACAATTGATTTGAATCTTTTCTAATGAATCAATCAAACATTTTAACAAAACTGCTTAAGGCTGAGGCTATGTTTGGAATAGAATACTAACTAATACTAAAAATAAGCAAAATACATGAATATTTACATGAATCAAAATATGATATATAGTCCTCACAGTCCTTAGATTTAAAATTACTCAATGCTTCAATGCTTAAAAAAATGACAAACATTGTTGTGACTAGGTTGGATGTTGATTTGATAAAAGTGGCCTGAAAGTAGGTCATTTGTGCACATGCAGAAAATCTACACTGTGCTGTGCACAGGGGTTTGCTATTGCTGTGATTCATGTGAGTGACAGGTTGTCCCGCCCTCGCACCGAAAAACGCGTCATCAGAGAAGAGATGTCGCTGCAGGAGGGAGGGGACGATATTTTGATTAAAGAAAGGTGCATGGATAAATCATTTATAATAAATACTGCAGTATTCCATCCACTTTCCAAAAAAGTCAATGCCATAAAAATGCCATAGGAAAAAACATTCCTGGTGTGCATCTTGAGACAAAACATTTTAAGATATGTCAGTGTAAGTTGCTTTCAGTTAAAATGGCTGAAACATGCATTTTAGTCTGGGACTAGCTTGAGTCTTGTCTGTGAAACCAGGGGATAATCTGCAGCAACAGTAAAAGTAGTATTGTAGTATATTGTATATATTGTTGTGACATAGGCAAAATACATTTTTGGGCCACCCTAATACCCCTAACCAGTAACTTACAAACTAAACTATATATTGTCGCTGTCGGGCTGAAACCTCAAATGTCCAAAATAAAAAATAATAATAATAATATTTTTTAAATAATTAAACACTGTGTTGCTCAGACACTTGCATGTGTCGTTATTATTAACATTCCACCAAACTCAAGCTCAAATGGAGTCGGATATATGCTTTTTCCACCTGAGAACAGCCGCACCTAAAGCATCGCATTATGTTTTCATCAACTTACAGGTTATACGTTAAGTTTACTGTAGCTATGTGGGCGCTCGTTTTTTTTTTTTTGTTTGTTTGTTTTTTAGAAAATCTCAGATTAAGTGCTATGCACGGGCTATTTAAGACAATTTTGACAATGACTCGACAACCCGACAATGACACTCTGCTCCTCAAACACATAAAACATTTGCCTTTATATAGAGAGAGAGAGTTTCTCAAGGAAAAAAACGCTGTACATATTTAAACAACCAGTTCTTTATTTACGCTTGCAAACAAGCAGAGACACTCCAAACTGCACGCAGCACTTCATTCACAATAGAGACAGATTCACTCTGACTTGCTATTGTAACAGCTCTGTCCAGTGTGAGATCAGTTTCTTGTAAAAGTCTTCAGTGTTAGCTTTTTGAACAGGCTTTCGATCCATCCTCTGCATCCTTATACATCGTACCTTTGTTAGCCAATGAGTAGAAAATTCGTTGTCCACCTGTACAGAGGCAGTGAAGCAGTACAGCTGTCTGTCTTTCATCTGGCCAAGCATTACCTGCAACATCAATAACTCATAGGTAATTTTCAAAAATCCAAATCTATGTGCTGAACAGCATAGCAGGCTCACCGGGGCAAGGCAGGAGGGAAAAAATTGGGAAAGGCACATTAGCGATTGCCATCTTTTCAGTTGAAACAGCTCAAACAAGCATTTCAGTCAAGGACTAGTGAAACCGTGAAACATAAATGTATTCTGTGCCAAAGCAATGATCCACAGTTTAGCCCACATAGACTGGGTTTTGAAAAAATGACCTACGTATTGAGAAATCTGTCCAAGAGATAAGAAAAAAATAAGACAAAAAAATAAGAAAAAAAGTGTTTAAACCATGTGTTTGTATTACATGTTACGATTTTAAAACGGTGTTTATGTGGAAAGGAAATATGTATCAATGTAATGAAAGCATGAGGTCAGGTTTTAAAAGAATGACTAGCTGTGTTACAAGGGTGATCAGTCTGGAGCTTTGTAACACAAAATGTAACACTTGCGGGAGAAAAAATGTAACATGTAAATGTACACAGCAGGTTTGGCAGTCTGGAAACACCCCACCCTCAGAAGAACACTGCAAGTTTCACCATGATACTAGTCACTGTACAGTATCTTATAGGAAACCGTCGGATGTGACCATGTTCATTCCACCCACAGCTGATTCTTCAGGTAAATAGTTGTTTATAGGGAGTTTATTATATGTGAATATAAATATGATTAGAACATAAATCAAAACACTCTTTTATTACTTTTAAATGCCATTCATTGTGTACTTGTACAACTATCTTTGTGAGTACCAGTTTGAGTTGTAGACCAGCGAAATGACAAAGGGAGTAAAGTGAGGAGATTTTGATAAAGAAGTAAAAATTAGGTTAAGGTTTTGAGTAGTGATGGGTGAGGTAAGGGTAAGGAGCTAGAGATTGTATTGTGTCGATGAATGTCCTCACAAAGATAGATGTAGAAGAACGTGTATTAGGTCACATTTGCAAATTTTCACTTATTACATTATCTTATTAGTTCACAGGATAACACATCATTGTTTTTACTTTTTGCTGCTATGTCTTTGGACATCCACCTGTATGGTAATGTAAAACATTACATAAAATACACACACACACACGCACAGAGAACACTGTGAAAACTATTTGCCCCTTCCTGTTTTTTTATTATTATTTTTTTTTTTGCATATGTCACACTTAAATGATTCAGATCATCAAACAAATTTTGATATTACACAAAGATAACCCGAGTAAATACAAAATGCAGTTTTTCAATGATGATTTCATTTATTAGGCGAAAAAGCTGTCCAAACCTGCCTGGCCTTATGTGAAAAAGTAATTGCCCCCTAAACCTAATAACGGGTTGTGCCACACTTGGCGACAACAACTGCAATCAAGTGTTTGCGATAACTGAGTCTTTCACATTACTGTGGAGGAATTTTAGCCCACTCTTCTTTGCAGAATTGTTTGGTAAACAGGATCTCAATTGAATTTAAGTCTGGACTTTGATAAGAATATCCTGTAAGTTTCAGAACTGAAATCTTCCTTGTTAGTCCAATAAAAGCTTTTATTGACACCAGACCAAGCAAACGACTGATCCTGGAATGTTCCTATCATAGATAGGTGAAACCCCGCCTCCGCAGAAGAAATCAATGTCTACTTCATCATTGCAACGTTAGCCCCGCCCACTGACATGTTAGTGAGATGAGGAGGAGAGAAGAGCGATACAGGACTAAAATAACATTACCTTTCAAAGGATCCTAATGTTGGGAATATGGTTATTTATTTTCAACAATGTGAATGTCTCAATTGAGCTTTATTTATTTGTTATCGCGATTTCACTGTTAAATCAATCACATTTTGCCGCAGGCTTTGCAAACAGACTTTTACAATATGGACTCGACAGTAATGCAACAACATGTAAGTAACTGTTCATTCTAATGCCTGATCTGATATTAATGTTTCATGTACAGTCAAATGTTCTTTGTCTGTGTGTCAGTAAATCAAACCAGTGACTAAACGCTCAACTTCACATTGTTTCTCTTAGTAAGATGAAAATAATCTGACGGTGATTAAATTATATATAGAAAGAACGCTCCCTTTGCAATCGCTGGAGCTGTCAATCAAACAGAGTTTATCAGTGACTGAGTTCTGGACACGCCAAAACTCCCGTCCAGGAGCTGATGCTCGGACATTCTCCTTCAGGATTTTCTGGTACAGCGCAGAGTTCATGGTTCCATCAATTATGGCAAGTCGTCCAGGTCCTGAAGCTACAAAGAAGCCCCAGACCATCATACTACCACCACCATGAAATGCTGTGTTAGTTTTACGCCAGATGTAACGGGACACAGACCTTCCTAAAAGGTCAACTTTTGTCTCATCCGTCCACAGAATATTTGCCCAAAAGTCTTGCGGGAAATCAAGATGTTTTTGGCAAATGTGAGACGAGCGATTCTGTTCTTTTCGGTCATGGTCAGCAGTGGCTTCTGTCTTGGAACTCTCCCATGGATGCCATTTGTGCCTAGTCTCTTTTTTTATTGTTGAATTATGAACACTGACCTTAACTGAGGCAAAAGAGAGACCTGCAGTTCTTTATATTTAACTTTTTTTTTTTTTTTTTTTTTTTTAGAAATTACCTTCCCATAGGGCCAGGCAGGTTTGGACAGCTTTTTTCTATTATTAAATGAAATAATTTAAAAACCTGAGTAAATACAAAATGCAGTTATCTTTGTGTAATATTAAAATTTGTTTGATGATTTGAATCATTTAAGTGTGACAATGCAAAAAATAAGAAAATCGGACCGGGGGCAAATACTTTTTCACAGCGCTGTATTTTTTATTTTTTTTTACAAACTACTTCGAAACACAGGTTGAAGATCCAAACGCAGCTTTATTGAGGATAATCCACAGTTGTAATCCACAGAACAGGCATAGGGTCAAAACCACAGGGCAAACAATCCAGGTAACAAAAGAGTCCAAAACAGGCAAGGACAAGGAAATCCAGGGAGACAGGCAGAAGAGCAAAACCATAACACACATACCAGAAATAAGTGCTCAGAATTGCAGTGTAACAAAAACAAGACATTTCAAAGAGTGAATGAACAAACATGGCTTATATTGGCAAGCATAAATGAGTTAATCACACACAGGTGGAAGTAATCAGACCATAATGAGACCAGGCAATGGGTTATTAGCAATGTAGTTCATGATGAGATAGCAAAGGAGACGGGAGGAGTGCCCTCTGGTGGAGATCATGGGCACTCAGCTGGCAGATGTTTGCATCTCTTCTCGTTTTGTTTAATACATTTGTCTATTATTTAATCCTCAAACCTTCTGATAACACACATGACAAACAGTATTACATATGGATTTTATGTCAATTACATAAGATAGGTGTAGCCAGTATTACTGTAACATCTTTAATTCAGCAACAAGACTGGTTTGAAATATGTATATTGCATTATTTGCTACTGTATTTAATGATTAAAATGTTTTGTTCTGATGATTAAACCAAATGTTACATTTTGCTCATTACATATTACAATGATATTGTGTTTTGAAACAATGATTACGTGGAAAGAAAATATACTGTAATGCAAGCATGAGATCAGGTTTTGAAAGAATGACTATCTGTGTTAGTGTGATCAGTTTGGATTTTTGTGCTAAGAGTTATAATATGGATCAAAATATATTTATTTATATTGCATATTTATTTGTGTAAAAATAAATAATAAAAAAGATTTGATTGAGGTAGAGGTACACTACTCCTGTTTTATTCTGCTTCAAATAAAGAAAAGTCTATCTTTAACTTCAATGTTAGTAATGTTAACAGTCTCGTATAGTCAGACCTTTGACTGACAGCAGAAGGTCAGGATCTTTTTGTAGCTTATTCCAGCCAAAAACCCACTTAGACAGGTAGAGCCGCTTGACTGACATGTAAAATAATCAGTCACAGTTAGTTTTGTTCATACGTGCCGTTTAAGGAAGAGGATATCAGAGATATGTTAAACTAGTGTGGAAAAAGCTCATTTAAATAACTGAAGCAATCTCAAAGAAAGCTCAGAGTATCTTTCAAATATTTGACACCTCTAACCTTGCAAACTTGGGCCTACTATGCACATACTGTACATCACAACAACTATACTCCAAATTGTAGAAATATATAAGTTGCACAACACTGCTCTACAGCGGCCAAACACAGTAACTACACCAACACTGGAACTGAGAAAAATATCTTCAAAGTTACTTGATATAGGGGTGAATTCAGGTTGATTAGGACACTTTTTGCTATTGAGATGACTGGGGGGAAGTGTCCCAATCAACCTGAATTCACCCCTATATATATTGGTTTGACAGCCAGACCTTTCTGCCACAAAACAAAAAATAAACTTAGATAACTGATTTGACAGTGGCCCTTTGCTATCTGTAAAAATTAACTTGAGGAGACTTCATCTTTACAAAATACATAAGACACAATACATGGAAATCTATGCACAATTTTGTAACACACAAACACACACGGCAGGGTCTCCAGCTCAACAGAAAAGACCAACCTCAATACCTCACTGATGAAAGACAATCTCATGGCTGGCCAACACTGAGGAAATTGGTTTGCAGTGTTGGGGGTAATGCATTAAATAATTGAATTACTTTTTTTATGTAATAATTAAAGTAACGTATTACTTTTAAAACATAAATATTTACACACAAATATTTGAGGGTGTTTTTTTTTTTTTTTTTTTTTAAGTAATGTACATTGCTTTTCAATTAATAAATCAAGTAATTAATTTGCTTAAACATTTTTTAAACTACTGAATTAAAATTCTCTCTTTTCTCCATAATGTAGTAACACAGGAACAGACAAGTACAAAAGTAACAAAACACATTGCCTTCAACTTTCAATAAAAAGAGTTGGTAATAAAACCCATAACGTCAAGGGATCTTTTGTATGGCATACATAGCTCTAGGGGTCAGAATATAATAATATTCTAAATGTGTTATTAAAAGAAAATGTAGGTGTGTGTTATACAGGATATTGTTGAGTACAATACTGTGTTGAACACTTGCAAAAGAGATTGAGCTTCAGCCAGGTGAGAAAAAGGACTGTAACATAATTAATATTGTAATGCATTACTTAAAAGTAACTTTATCCAACACTGTTGGTTTGTGATCATACAACACTAACATTTAAATATAAATTGATTTCTTGGTCATCTTTCAGACTTTATGGAGATTCCTGGAGAGCGGTCGTCAGATACGACAATTCCAGCCCCCCGTTCCTATATGTGAGAAAGGAAAACAGATACAAACAAGTTCCTCGTCTGTAATTTCCATTCTTGACATGGGAATCAGTGAAGAGGAGTGGGAAAGGCTACAGAAGGCTCTGGACTGGCCCGGTCCAGATCAAGAAATCACTCAGCTGAATCAGAGCACAAGTCCAGTCCACTCAACATTCTCTATTGTGGGACTCAAGGAGAGTTACAAAGTGGGAGAAAAGATCTCCGTTACCATCACAGCCAGAGACCACAACAAGAACCTGAAAAGATATGGAGGAGATTTCTTTAAAGCAAAACTATCCAATTCAAAGCTAAAGGTGTGTTTGTTTGTTTAATATATGTGTATATATATATATATATATATATATATATATATATATATATATATATATATATATATATATATATATATAAAAAAAACACAGTTTTCTGCATTACTCTTTAACCTTCTCCATTCTTCTTGAAGGCGAGTGTGTACGGGGAGGTTGTGGATCACCGTAATGGGACTTACTCTGTTGCTCTTCTTCTGCCCTGGGAAGGTCAGGCACAAGTTTATGTGCGTCTAGAGCACTCCAGTGAGGTTGTGCAGATTCTTAAAAAATACAGGGAGTCCTCATTCCCACGCAGCCACTATAATGGCCACTTTGAAGGGCCAGGACCCAATAAAACCAGGATCAGTGAAGTAGTACAATGTAATCTTAAGTGGGGTGCAGATGGAAGTTGGAGGAAAGGCGACTGCTGCTGTGAGTATAAGGATATAAAAACAGGGACGGTGTGGCAGTGTGAGAGACCGAAGAAACTTTCTTGTGACAACCTGGTTCATCACTCAAGAGGAGGTTTGGAAGACCCGTTAAATCCTCTTGAGAAGCAAATTTTCACAAAGTAAGTGGGAAAGAATTCAAAATGGGGATTCAAAATTACAGAGGAATTGTAAAACTAGAAAAACTGCAGAAAATGTATTATTATTATTTATTTATTTATTTATTTTTCTCCACAGGACATTAACAAATGTTGCTATTACTGGAGACACACACATCATTAATGTCCTTCCCAACCCTGCAGGCATTGGTATGTTCACATATCAACACTGATATAATCTAAAATCAAATATAGTTAGTTTCAAGAGAATTAAGAATTTGCTTAACTACAGCACAGTCTCTTCAAGTAAATGTTTCTTTGCTTTAGGTACAATGGAGAGATGTAGACGCATGACGACACCAGTTCCTGCAGGGTTCTATCTGAAAGATGTCTGGAACTCTTTTGTTTGCAACACCGGGCAGTTCAGTTCTGCACAAATGGGAAATTGTCTTAAAAACAAGATTGTCTACTTGATGGGAGACTCTACCACAAGGCAGTGGTTTGAGTATTTTGAAAGAAAAGTGCCAGGCAGGTTTTTCAACGGAATAAATGACATTAATTTTAAAAAATATTCTCATGTTATTTAAGATTTTGTCATGAAAGTAATATAACTGAAATACATATGAATTAATTAATTAGCATACAGAGGCCCCAGAAAGTATTTAGACACTTAATCAACAAATGCATGAATTTCTTGGCATTACATCAAAATATTGAACCAAGTGACAAAACATTTCTTTAAAACAAGTCTTAAAGATCTCACACTTTAAAATTACACTGTATTTTTTCCTCACTGCAAAATGTAATTTCAAAAATGGTTCATAAATGCAGCATTTGTTTGCATCTAATGCAATAGCGAAATGAAAATTCTGTCATTTACTCACCCTCATGTCATTGCAGACTTGTAGGACTGGCCTTCTTTTGTGGAACACAAAAGAAGATTTTGTAAACTTCTTTTCATACATTTGGATCCCATTAGTCTTGCAGAGCCAGACCTTCAGACTGACGGCAGAAGGTCTGGACTCTATCGCAGCTTTCATTGGCCAAGGACGGATGATGCATGGATGCATTTTTGGGGGGCTTCAAAATCATGCCCCCTATTCACTACCATCATAAAGCTTGGAAGAGCCAGGATATTTTTTAAATATATCTCTGATTGTGTTTATCTGAAAGGTAGGCTTGAGGGTGAGTAAATCATGGGATAATTTTCATTTTTGGTTGAACTATCCCTTTAAGTGCCCATATACTTTAGGGGGCTGCTGTGTACAATAAAAGCTGTTTAATTAATTAAGGAATGAGTTTAATGTAAGTTTTACTTATCTTTGTTAGGCTTACAAAGAATGGACCTCCACACTCCTCGTACCGGTGGACCCCTGATGGCTGTAGAGTTGGAAAATAATATCATTGTTCACTGGAGGCCACACGGTGTTCCTTTACGGTTTACTAAAACGTCCATTACTGACCTGCATTATATCGGCAATGATATTGATGAAATAGCTGGTGGTCCTCATGCAGTCGTTGTCTTTACAATCTTTGCCCACTTGGTGTTTCACCCAATAACATTTTATGTGCATGAAGTGGCCAAAATCCGTCAGTCTGTAGTTGCTCTGCTGAGTCGTGCACCAGAGACTACCGTCATCATCAAGTCTGGAAACACTGCAGGAGTAAAGGTACAACTGCTCATTTTCCAGTCCTTCTTTGTTTTCAGTAGTTTTCTGTCTTGTATTCGTAATATGAAAAAATGGTCACCATTCACTGGACATTCTGCTATAAATAACTTTTTTTGTTCAATAAAAGAGACAAATATAGACCTCAGTAGAAAACATGAGGAAATGTAGATTAATCTTTTTTTTTTTTTTTTTTTTTAATTAACAATTAATTTTTATTTTTTTTTTTTATTTTTTTTTTTCAATTAGATAGGCCTACAAAGTCAAAGTTCAATGTCAGGTATAACAGGTAACAGACAAAAATTGAAGTAACCTACTCAGCACTATTTCTGGTAGACAATACAAACAATGTAGTTTGCCTAAACCAACTAAGTTAATATTAATGCTTATAGTATTGTTTTGTTTTTGTTTTTTACTGATCTGTGTTTTTCCAGAATATTTTTCAAAGTGACTGGTATGCAATGCAGCTGAACACGGTGATGCAGGAGATGTTCAGAGATATTGATGGAGTAATCTACTTCGATGTCTGGCAGATGACTTCCTGTCACTATCTACGTGAAAATATTCACCCAGGTCCTGTTATCATTGCTAATGAGATCCAAATGTTACTCTCATATGTCTGTCCTGTCTGACAAAACCCCAAAGAATAACATTTACCTTGCTTCATCGTCATCATCTACAATGCACATACAGTGAGACAATGTACATACAAACAAACTTGAACAAAATGTTAACAAATACCCTTATGAATAATGCATAATGTAATATCTAGAACATTTTTTAAAAAATTAATTGGTTACACTTTATTTTAAGGTGTTCGCGGTAGTCATATTATACATTTAAGTACTGAGTAATAATAATTAACTACATGTACTTAGTATAGGGTTAAGGTTTGGTTTAGGGTTAGTTGCATGTAATTAAGCACAGTTTATAGTAATTACTATATTAACTACATGTAACATGTAACAAGGACACTAAAATAAAGTGTTAACATGAATTGTATTATAAAAACAAAACATAACTTATGTGAATAAAATCATGATCATGTGTCAACTGTTTTGTCTGTCTCCATTCATTTAGTCTGTACAGTAAATACCTTTTAAACTAATTTTTTTTTTTTTTAAGCATACCACAAACACAGTCTTGAAGTGCAAATATGATCATTTGTATGTAGTAGAACAGTTAAAAACATGGTTTAACCCTTGTGCGGTGTTGAAAACCCTATCACACTCATGGTGTTTCCGGTCAAAAATGACCGGCCTGCAAAAAATTGCTTATAAATTTCTTGTTATGCTACCTTATCACCAAATATTGGATTCAATCTTTTTGTCAACTTGTTATTTGTGGATAAATTTGCCAATTTTGCACAGAATATGAAAAAAAAAAATGCACTGTTTGTCACACTAGTGTGCTTTAATGTTTAAACAGGAAATTTGATTTGAAATTGTTTTACTTTGTTTTTATTACAAAATGGCACAAAATCACACTTGTGGTGCTCCCGGTCAAAAATGACCGACCTGCAGAAAAATAAATTATAAATTACTTGTTAGCCTATTTTATTACCAAATATTGGATTCAATCTTTTTGTCAACTTTTTTTCTTTAAATTAGGACAAGTTTTGTATTTATTTTTGAATCATTGATTGATCGTAGGCCTCATTGATCTGAGCCTCACTGATTTGAGGATAAAGTTCATCTCTGTGCAAAAGAAAGCTTGTAATACTCAAAATGGTTTGTTTGTGTACATGAACGTGTGTGTGTGTGTGTGTGTGTGTGTGTGTGTGTGTGTGTGTGTGTGTGGATGCACGAGTATGCATGTATGCACACATGCAGAAGTCTGAGGCCTTTATTTTTTCTCGCCCACATGTATATATGTGAACATGAACATGATGAACACAACTCCTAAACACTAATTGATTCTCTAAATTTCTACTCCCCCATTCATTTTTCAATGGGCGGTCATTTTTCACCAATATCAGCTCAGATCAATGAGGCCTACGATCAATCAGTTTCAAAAATAAATACAAAACCTGTCCTAATTTTAAAAAAAACAAGTTGACAAAAAGATTGAATCCAATATTTGGTGATAAAATAGCGTAACTAGTGATTTATAATCTATTTTTGTAGGTCGGTCATTTTTGATCAGGAACACCACAAGTGTGACTTTATGCCTTTTTGTAATAAATAAAAACCAAACTAAAAACATTTCAAACACATTTCCTGCTTAAACATTAAAGTACACTAGTGTGATAAACAATGCAATTTTTTTATATATTTTTTGTAAAACTGATAAAATTATCCACAAACACTTTTTTTTTTTTCCACTCAAAAAAAAAAAAAAAAAAGAGAAGTAGTTATACCCTGTGTGAACAAAGTCACGAAGTTTCAGTCCAATGCAATAACATTAACTAGTATTTTCGGGAAAAAGAAAATCTTTTCCAGGTCAAAATGACCTGAACACCACATGAACATACCGACATGACTATACTATAAGTTGTCCATGTCCCGTAAGACCTACATTTTATTTGGATAGGCATAAGTGATATGAATTAACATAAAATTAAAGTAAATAAATAAATAAAGATAACTCATGTTTGGTGCAAAATGTAATAAACAAAATTGATGAAGAATTTGATGGTTATAGGGAACATAAAAAGAAGATGTTCTAAAAGATAAGAAAGTGAGTGGCTAGCAAAGACCAGGATAAACGTGAAAGATCAAGCCATAACCAGGGGAAAGAACAATCTGGATTACATTTGCAGTACCGAGCTGGAAAGCCTCTATTATTGAATAATTTATTTACCAGCTTCTTGTGTCATCAGAGCTGAATGAACCTTACCTTTCTCTGTGTTTTCTGGACCTATCTCAGCTTAGTGTTTCCTATAGTATCTGGCCGTAAGTATCACGGATAAATTGACTCACTTTTAGGTGACATCATTCTTTTCACATTTCAGAGGACCCAAAGAAAAAGAGGCAAACTTTGAAACGTTGGACCACTTGCAGTCATAAAGTCATGGTCACCAGCGCTGTCAGCTGCAAACACTACATTTCCCATCCTCCCTCCTTCTGTTCACCTGCACTCACTTCACAATCACCACACCTGTCTGGGATTATCCTCATCAGCACCTCTCATTATCTCACCCTTCATAAGCAGTCACCCTCAACATCACATTGTCTGGTCTCGTTGTTACCTACTGCTACTACTTACCTGCCCTGAGATCATCGTCAGTCTTCATCTGTTTTCTGTCTTCTTCGTCAAGCAAAAAATTCCAATCTGCAGACGAAGAAAGACGGTTCAGTTCAAGCTAAGTTGTCTCAAACTATCACTGAGTGCACTGCCTTACCTGCTGCCATCGATTAACATGCTGAACCTGTAAATAAATGACTGTGTGTGTGTGTGGAAGTTACCTGTGTTGTCTCCATCTGTCTGCTAACAGAAGACCAGATAAAAAACAATGACAACCAAAACAGTGCTATGAACCTTTTCCTCACTCCTAACGTTTCAACGAATCCCGACTTTTAACCAGAATGGACTCAGTGGGAGATATTCTGTGTTCTATCTTTCCAAAATGGCCAGGCAATTGAAGCCTAAATGGAGGAATTCCTGCAGTATAGCCATCTTTCAACCTGGACTGACCACCAGTTAATGGATTTGTTTTGGAGTGGGTTGGATCCACACATTGCCCCATGGATACCAGTAGGTGATTCCAGCTACAATCTTGAATGCTATTTTGATATGGTGCTTCAGTCCGTTCCAGTGGGGAAATTCACCAGTCTGTTCCCATGAGGGAAATTCCAGCGCCCGTTCCGGGCTCGTGGGCTGGAGCGGACTCTAGAGCAGACTTGGGGACTGGAGCCTTCTCTAGGCTCTCAACGAGGAAGGGGGTCGCCTCTGGACTCGGGACGAGGAAGGGGGTCGCCTCTGGACTCTGGACTGTTCTGGGCTCTGACCAGAAGTCGATCAGCCAGAAGTCCTCCCTTAACTCTGGAGAAGCCTTAGGCATGGCAGCCATTTTGGCCGAGGGCTCAGGCGTAGCGGCGGCCATCTTGACCGAGGGCTCAGGCGTGGCGGCGGCCATCTTGACCAAGTGCTCAGGTGTGTCGGCAGCCATCTTGACCGAGGGCTCAGGTGTGGCGGCGGCCATCTTGACCGAGTGCTCAGGTGTGGCGGCGGCCATCTTGACCGAGGGCTCAGGTGTGTCGGCGGCCATCTTGACCGAGGGCTCAGGTGTGGCGGCGGCCATCTTAGGACGAGGGCTCAGGAGTGGCGGCCATCTTAGGACGAGGCTCAGGAGTGGCGGCCATCTCAGTAGTATACTAGTATGCAGTTCCGAATTCCGCGTTTGACACCGCAGCGTGTGAGCTTAGAATAGACAGACTGTTATCATTTGTTGGTGTGGACGCATAGTTATCGTTATAGTTATCTTTATAGTTATCGTTCTTGGTGTGAACAGGCCTTAAGGCTATAATTTAGTAGAAAATAACTCCACATGATGTTTCTCTGTCTTTGTCATTCACTCTGATGCATTGACTGTGTGCTGTCCACTGCACTGTAAAATATTAAATCTTGAATATATATATATATATATATATATATATATAATCACAACTTTTCACAAATCTTTTGTCAAATCAGCTTAGGATCACAAAGGTTGTTCACAAATGTTGTGGCTTAAGGAATACACTTATAAATGTATTGTGTTTTAATTTACTCAAATAGCTAGCGAAACAAGTGTTAAAGCCAATCAATTTATTAAAATGAGGGCAGAAAATTATAATTTATTTACTGGGGCCAAAACTCAGCCAGCATGGCTTGGAGGTAAGGCAACGACCCATCTGTAATATTTCCACTTAGGCTCTCTTGTTTATTATAACAAGTAGCCCTCACCCTATACAAAGTCCACAACAATAAGATAACCAGTATAAGGCAATTATTTTAGTCTTTTACTTTGTTGTTTTTTGTAGTGCTGTCTTGCAAGATATGTCTTCAAATGTTTTAACCAAACCAAATTCAGGGCAGTGATCTTTCTCAGTTACAAGAAATTACATATAGACATTACATGCATTAGATGGCATAAACTCAACATGCCATTCGTGAAAATTAGTATCCGTTGCTATTTGCATGTCTGGCATGACATATTGCATTCAGGCATCACATAAGACATGCATGGCTGACCACCTAGACAGGAGGAGGAGGAGGAGCTCCTTTTATATCTTTTATATGCAGATATATGTTCATGATAGCATCATCAACTTGCACCTATTATAATCTTAAGAGTATCATGTGGTAATATTCAAAAATAAATTGAAGATCTTTCAGAGCTGTTGAACACAGGGTTTTTTTTTTTTTGTTTTTTTTTTTTAGTTTAATGTCCATCGCAAAGTTTAATGTCCGGTCATTATTAATATTATTTTATGTCTTCAGTGTTGTGACCATAAACTGTCATGTGAAATGAGTGAATACACAGTAACACACACACACTCACACACACTCTCCACACACACACTGATGCCTTGATGCTATATGCACACAATCATATATTTATCAAAACCAGCAAGTACACACAAACGCCCTCTGCAACCAACAAAAAAAATTCAGGACTGAAGGGGTTAACAGGACATTGGTCATGTAAATTTACTTTGCTCATAAGCTGATGTAAAATTATTCTAGGAGATCAACGGACTTAGTGATGGTCATACCACCCGCAAAGAAAACAAATCTTCCAGGTAATCAGTAGTTTATGGATACAATTATATTTGTCATATTATGAGTCAAAATGGTTTCATGTTTTGGAGGATTTAGAAATTGATCATTTCTGTGTATTTTCAGTCTGCAGGTTAAGACAATATGTATTACTACTGGCATGTTTTCTTTGGACATCATCCTGTCTGGTAAGTTCATAAGAAAAATTATACAGTAAAAATAAGACATAAAAATAATCATTAAATAAATAAGCATTTTATTTCTCCATGACAAGACAGGGTTGTGCGGCATTCAGAAATTGAACTGAGAATGCATTTTAAATGTTAATTCAAATCATAAATCTGAATTTAGGTATATGAATTTAGCAAACAAAATGCAGAATTTCAATTTAAGAAAGTAGACATTTGTGTAACTGCTGTAAATGTATAGTTTAAATAAACCCAATAAAATCAGGCTTTAGCAGGAATCAGTGGATTTTTATGTTTGACGTTTATTTTTATGAAGTTGTCTGAACACATTGTTGTGGACTAGTTTTGACTATTGAATTTAGTTTAGAGAAATATGGCTAAAAAACAAACACCAAGGCAAATAAATGGGTTAAATATAATTGCTATTGAGTAAATTCCTCTTTCTGTCATCCCAACTCAAAACTTCAATATATTATTTTATTATTGTAGTGTAATTTATATAGACTTATTGACCATCTGCATTGTGTCACATGAGTTTAGAGACAACACCTTCTGTACGGATTGCATAGTGTAATGGTATACTGAGGATATTCTTAGCATTTGTGAAAAATTGTAAAAAAAAAAAAAAAAAAAGTGCTGTAAAGAAGTCACTGTTTTAAAGAAGTGCTGCCTCAGTCCTGCCCCATGATTATAGGGTTGTCATGACTTGAGGATTGGATAATATTTGGTGTAAACAATTTTAAACAAAGTTATTTTAATAACTAATAGTAGTGAAATAATCTAACATAGCTTACTGCAGCTGCTGTTTTCAATAAGACAGAGGTTGTAGAACCACCTATGGCTTGAACTAAAGATATGTGTCGGATCTTTTTTTTTTTTTTTCCCACTCCTGCTATAAATAAGTTCTGTCATGACAACTCTTGGAGTGTTTGGCATGGTAATGGATATAACAATGTTGATATGTTTGGTCTTGCTACAGGACTTGCTACTGCCAATACATACAGACACTCTGCTGTGAGGAAGTAAGATATGCTGCTGTTGTACAATATAGCATAAATTACCCATAACAGATCTATGCAGGTGGACCTGGGGAAGGTGAATGGTTTTTGAAAGAGCATTGTGACTTTTACAGCAAATGCTAACCAAGTACTTGAAGGAACCAATTAGCTGTGCCCTAAAGCCCAGGTGAAAAAAAAGTACATTTCTATAATGTACTTAAAGGGGGGGATATATAGCGCTTTCATGTATTCTGACTTATTTGCACTGTTAAAGAGTTGGATTCTTATGCTAAACATGGCCAAAGTTTCAAAACATGAGTTGGACGTATGACGGGGTATTTCTGTGCCAAAAATACTCTTCCAAGTCCTCATAAACTGTGCAGTCTTTTTTTCGAGTATGTGCCTTTGTGACCTCATAAAGGTCGGAATTCCTTGTACGGGCACTTCTCCCAGAAGAGCACGCGTGCACACGTCGACCAGAACGAGAGAGCAAGAGCATGCCCATCAACGCACGTTCGGCTTTACGGAACTCGTCAACAGCGCTGCTCAGGTCACAGGACTTCACAAAATCAACAATGTCACCAAAGAAGTGTGTTTTTGGTTGTGAGGGAAAGATAACCTTGCTTCCCTAAGAACTAAGTGGAGCTGAGAGTGTTGTGCTCACGCATTACATTGATGCGCTCTCGATATTTGTTATTAAAATAACCATAGAAACTGCTAATTGCAATCACTTTTTTATTGGTTAAAATAAATGGAGAATATCTTGTGTTTTTCCGTGGCTGCTCGAGCCCTCAATACTCCCCCTTTTAAAGTGCTCTATTTTCACGCACTAATTTTGTACTTAATATACTAAAAAAAAAACTAACCAAGCTCAACCGGGACGAGTATGGCCAAGCTCTAATCAAGTAAAAGGGAGGCTTCTGAAGAGCCTACAACCTGATACAACCATGGGGAACCAGGATGCTAGCTTAGCTAGAAATGCTAAGGGCCTAGCTTAATCTGGAGGATTGCTTTCAAGAAAGCCCAAAGAAGGCCAACTACTTAGAAGCGGTCGAACTCCAGCAGAGATAGCCACTAGAGGCATTACACGGCTTGGAATACTTGTTTACATTGCCAACACGAGTCGTGTACTCAGAATATTGCTTCCTACCCTTAAAACAAGGGGAGTACAAATCTATGCAACCGGGCCTACTTAGGGCCTACTACTCCAGCATAACATGGACACAGGCCCGGGGCTAATGCTTGGGCTCTAAGGGAGCGTACTCAACCCACCATGAAAGGAGGAAGTACCTGATATGCTCTACCTGAGCATCACTGGTGTTGGGCACACATGGGGCACAGAGCTCTGGGAGTGAAGTGAGCTAGACCCGAGACAAGGCTCAAGGGTGAAGGGTGAAGGCCTGAGCAAAAAGAATCATGCTCCAAGATGAGTATTAACCGTCTGAGCTCAGCTCTGGAGGAATGGAGGTCTCAACAGGAAGAAATTCACAGGAGAGGCCTGCAATACTCGACCCCGCAACTTGATTGTAATCAAGGAGCTCTTAGTGGAGAGATACTCTAAAGCCTCAAACTAGACAATGCTACTACCAAAGCTCTAGAGAGTGGAGGCTTCAGTGTAATGCCTTCCACTCTCCAAATGAGAGGAAGCCTAACAATGCTCAAAAGTCAACCACAAGGGAGGCTTACTACAATAGCCTACGACACCTGGCTATCTATCTATGCCTAACACCACTAGGGAACTAAAGCTCAGCATATTCTTTTTTACTCTAGTAACAAGAGGAGTCCAGCTCAACCTAGGCAGATTGAGGAGGCCGCAAGGACTGCTACTTGCATTTTTCGCCCGATGCAGAAGGCGGGCCCCAGCCGGAGACAACTATTACAAAGAGA
The DNA here is from genome assembly GCF_019924925.1 of Ctenopharyngodon idella. NCBI lineage: Eukaryota > Metazoa > Chordata > Actinopteri > Cypriniformes > Xenocyprididae > Ctenopharyngodon > Ctenopharyngodon idella. The sequence goes on along the minus strand of NC_067242.1, from coordinate 1,516,044 downwards.
GAAGTCGTACTAGGATCACTAGCTGCCAGTCTTAGAGCTGGAGAGGCTCTCCACTTGGAGTAACCTACTCTGAGCTACTGCAGGCTAGGAGGCGGTAAGGCTATAGCAGAACCGCTTCTGTCTAGAAAGGCGTATTCCTAAAGTACTAGCCTAGGCTGGATATTGGTGCAGGCCAAAAAGAAGGGCCGGCACGCGCACTCATGACCTTCCTGGAGCTCAGTGGAACAGAGACTTCAGCCTAACAACTCTCTAAACAAGAGGAGGCCGGCTCGCTCAACACAGGTGAAATGACCACCTGGAGCTCAGTAGAGTGGCGACCTCAACATAACGACTCTCTAAACGAGAGGACGCCTATACACTCACACAGGAAAAATCAAGGTGGCCTTAACACAGGCCAATGCTTGAAAATATCACTACCTGGAGCTCAGTGGAGCAGAGACTTCAAATAAAAACACTCAAAAAGAGAAGAAGCCAACACACTCACCATAAAATGACTGTCAAGGTGGCCTCACAATAGGCCGACGCTTAGGACATCAACAACCTAGAGCTCAATGGAGTGCCGGCTCAAGTAGGTATTCTAACAAGAGGATGCCATCTCACTCACCACAGGGTGATTGTAAAGGTGGCCCATAGAGGGCTGACACCTATGGTCATGATCTATCTGGAGCTCAGGGGAGTGGAGGTTTCAGCATATCATCCTTTACTCTCTCAATGAGAGAAAAACCACTTCACTCAACCTAGGGAAGGCTAATCAAGGAGGTCTAGCAGAAGGCCCTACTCTTGAAATCGCGAACTTGGCTGAAGCTCTGCAAAGCGGTGGCTTCAAGATGAGTGGTGGCCTAGAAAATGGCTTGCCACACCATACACAGATAAATTTTCATTCTAAAATAATACCCACTATAAAAACATCAAGAGAGAGGAGGCATATAGTAAGGGTGTCATGACATACCTTCCCTAATAATGGGAGCTCCAGGACCCAAGTTCAAATTGCCCCTATAAAAACCTAAAACTGAAGTCTAAAAAATAATAAAGCACCCCTTATTACCTTTCCACAGGGAGCTGAGGTCAATGCATAATGCAATGGCTCCCACTAGTGGTGAGGCAACCTACAAAGCTCTACCTGAGACATAGAAGAGTGGAGACCTAAATGTAAAAGTGGCCTGCCATATTCTGCAGTCTGAAAGGCTGCGCTCATAATCAAGCCCTGAGCCGGACCCTCAGAAGGGTTCCGAATGATGGAACACACTCATCATCAGCCCAGCCTCAGGCCTGATGTAGGAGCGCCTGTGGGGGAATAAGGGTACAGGGGGAAGGCAAAAAGAAGAGTAGAGGGTGGTAGTGCAGACCCTCAGAGGGAAGAAATATTCACTGACGCTTAGCGCTCCTGTGTTGTATTACTTCCCTCAAATCCTGCTTCTTTTTTCTAGCGTCTCGCCTTCTCCGCAACCTGCTCCTCGAAGGAGGAGGGGCCTGAGAGGCAAAGCTAGAACTCTGGCCCTGTCTATGGCCCTCAGACCAGGACAGGCCAGGTCCCCCTGGCTGCCTGTGCGCAGACTCGGACCAGCACAGTATACATGATTTAAAAGCCACCAAGCACGCCCTCGCAGAGCATAAGCAGAGCTGATGCTCATCAGGTGCGGGTCGACACAGGTGCAACTTGTTACATGTAATATACGGATAACGTCTTCCTCTGGCATTCCAAAGAAATGAATAAGAGTGGAAAATATTTTCTCCATTCTACTACGTGCTCTCTGTTCTCTGCGGTGTCTCCTCCTAGCAGCAACAATTGCAACCATTTCGCAAAAAGGGTTAAGACATGCTTTTTGGGGGGCGTTAAATAATGGCACAAATACCAGTAGATTGACGAGCGCAAACATTAGGAAATCGCGTTGCAGGGCTCCAGACAAAAAAAAAATTCATTAAGGAGCCATTGGCTCCTATAGGGGGAAAAAACAGGCGCCAAATAATTTTTTTAAGAGCCACACAACAATGAACTTGAAATTTTAAATCACTTACTTTTAGTCATCCTGTTGTTTATATATCTCCCCTTTACAGTTTCAGCTTTTTCATCTTGTGACTTTTCTGAGAAATGAATGTCACTATTTTCACTTAATATTATTATAGTTTTTGTTAATATTTTGAATCCGATTAGATTTTTATATTTTCTGCTTTCATTTTTTAAGTTACATTTTTTTTTAAGTTTTATTTTTTGTTGTTTTTATACATGTCTGTTTAGTTTGTATGGATTTTTATTGTAGTATTAACATTTATTTTAAGTAATAAAAAAATGTTTTTAGTTAACTATAATAACCTTTAATAAAATCTTTATATTGAATGATATGTGTCAAATAATTTTCTTAGTCCTTCCTTCCTGAAGCTACAACAGTTTACTTTGAATCAAATGAAAATAAATATAAATATATGGAAATAAATATTTAAATATATTAAATTTGGTTTGTGTAACCAAATAACAAACAGGGTCAATTGATATACATACTGCTTTACTTTGATTACTTTGAAATACATCGGGACTCTTATTTTGAAATGTCTGTGCTATACTTTTGCTACTCATTCAAGTTCAGATGAGGATTTAAAAATTACTTTGCTACAACTGTTTACAACAAAATATAATACAAATAATATAAAGTAAACTTTGTGATAATTGATCAGCATTAGTTCATAAGCAATCGGTTGACAAATGTGCGCTAATCATTGAATGCGAGCTGCTCTGAACGCGCAACAGTGCCATCTTTTGACTTTAGAACATGCAGCGCTCACATTTATTTAATGAAATTAATAATAATCACATTAGGGAGTATCGCGATTTGTTTTTCCATCCACAAAATGTAAGACGCCAAACCTACCCTTATAACAATGCAAGTACAGTAGTGGTAGCACGATATGATATAGCATTAATCGTTAGAACAAGTATAAATCGATAGCGAAAAATGCTACTTATCAGATTGTGCTTTATTAATGTCTACACCTACCCCAAAACTAAACCTACTCTTACAATAATGCAAATACAGTAATTTTGTGTTATTTATCATGACAAAAATGATGTAATATTGATGTGCGCACGTACAGTAAGCCCGGGTAGGACAATCTGACGGGTAGGATGAAATGTCAGGACACCGGTTTCCCCTTTTAAATGATGAATATAGACGAATTTATATGAAGAAATAGGCAGTTGTCTCCTTTAAGTAGGAGCAGAAGGGTGTGTTCAAATGCAGCTGTTTTGCACCGACGCAGGCAACAACACAGTCGGCTTTCATCAGCTCTAGCTCTTTGGCGTCTGTTTGGTATGTGAAATTTTTCCCTACCTGTTCAAATTTTGGCGCTCTAACTCAGTGAAACATTCACACGCAGCATCTCATTTAATTACGTCAACACAGCAAATGATGTGATAGGCTACTGGTCATGGAACACACAATGGCAACCTCAGCAAAAATATCACTCGCAAATGAATATTTTTAGTCGCAAATGCGACCGTTTTTAGGCGCAGTCTGGAGCCCTGCGTTGCGTGATTCATTTAAATACTGTCCTCCCATAAATTTTGTGTCTGAAAGGGAAACTCCTACAAATGCATATGCAATAAGGTCAGCCACAAAAACAAACAAAATTAAAAATAAAAAAATAAAAATTGTGTCTGATTTGTCTGTCGTTACAACTGTAAACATAGGCCTGTGTTTAAACACTGACCTCGTGTCTCCGTTCATGCATTAAATGCACGTCCTTGAAAGAGCATATACAGTTTTCTAACATATTTACTTTGACTTCTCAGGAAATGTCAATAATATGACCCAGATGTGTCAAAATGATAACAACAGTTGTTACATATAAATAAATTTGTAATGAGAATTAAAGTTCTTGGTCCGGTTCCCAAAAGGCACTGCCATCTGGTCCTCCACCATCTGGGTGAACTTAAAAGTGACTTTTTCAAAATTCCCTATAAATTAACTAATAATTCCCTTTGAGCTAAATTAACCAGTTTCCCTTACACTTAATATGCATGTGCATGTCATCACCATTTTCACAGATCTTTTGTTTTTGTTTTTTTTTGTTTTTTATAAAGCTTACACCCCTAGTGGCGGAAATTCTGATACAACAAGCATGTTGTAAGTCACAGACTAGTATAAAACTAGCAGCAATCTAGTCGGGAAAGCATACACCCATTGCCTAATACATAACTATTAATTTTTTTTTTCCTTTTATTGGGGGAAGCTTACACCCCTAGCGACAGCAAATCTGATACAACAAGCATGTTGTAAATCACAGACTAGTATTAAACTAGTGGTAGTGTGGTCGGGGAAGCATACACCCGCAGCAATAGCACTGAGTTAGATGCAGCGTGCAGCTAAGCAGTGAAATACAGTGCTTCCTCATTATGAACACGATTCCTGCTCCAGTCAGGCTGATTCCTTCAGCTGTGGAAGTGAAGATGACAACTCCCATGATTTCACACTCCTTACGGGATCATCACGCTACGATGTTGTTAGTGTTAAATAAGAGACCTCTGTGTATTTAAGGACAAGCATGTTACAGTACTCTAATAAGTTTTAAGTAACCGAAAAGTTGCTCACTTAACACAGAATGTTGCAATATGATCGGATATCATAAAGAGCATAAAGCATAAGTCTAAGACAACAGCTTAAGATAGCATGTGCCTGAATAAACTTACCACAGTATGTGCTTATAATATGCGGCAATGACACTAGAAGCTTCGGGGGTTTTTTTGTTTTGTTTTTTACGTTTGCCTTCCATAGCAACTAGATAGCCTTAAGAACAGCTTGTTCTTAATTGCAACTAATAGCTTTAAGGAGTGTTTTTCCAATAGCAACTATACCTTTAAAAACAGCGTGAGGTTTACAATGTGCTGCGCCACAGCAGAAAATCTGTTTGCACCATGAATCGTTGTTTTCCTGTCTCTACTGCAAAGCTGCTTGAATCTGCTATGTATAGCGCTAAACACAGGCGATCCGACCAGCGTGTATGTTGCCATACAAACGAAAGCGCCCTGACCAGCATGCGCAGCAATCGAGCCGGTTGCCATTGACAACAGAAAAGTCAGAAAAGTAACGCACATTGCCAATACGATTGCAAAAGTTTGCGCAAACATTTTTACTGAGAATGACTGGAAGCCTAAGCAACACTGATAGCCTCAGCAACAGCATGTTGCTAATACCTGATAGCTTTAAAACAATGAGCATTAAAAGTAACTTAGCTTCTGAAAACATTCAGAGATGAAGGAAAGTGAAATAGCCGGCTGTGACATGGATGCTTGATCTTCTCTTGATATCCTTCTTCATGCGGGTAGTGCAGATCCATCTGAACTTGTTCTTGAGTCAGTCATTGGTATAACTTCATCGACATGTCTAATTGCAGAAGAATTGATGCGAGAAGCAATGCTAACGTTAACTCAGTCACTTCCAAATCAGGCGGCTTATGATCAGTGCGGCGAATTCATGTGTTCAAGAGGTGAAATCCATGTGGGGAACGAAACCCTCTCGCTAAATTCCCGATTGCACATTTCCTAGTGAGATGATGCTGTTTTGCCTGTTGAATTCGCCATTTAATTATCTCCTGAGAAATGCAATAGCTGCTGATAATAGAGGAGCTTATATATGAATGCCGTGATAGCGGTCGTATTCCTATAGGTAGATGTAGTCACCTGGAAGTCAGCTGATGCGAGCTTGACTGACATGACCTGCCAGAACTGACGCTAACGCTGGATTTTTGGGTGAACTAACCCTTTAACATGAAACAATGCCAAATAACAGATTTTATTTGACAGGACAGTTGGAATATCATTATCACTGGTTTCAGGAGCAAACAGCCATGTGAACAAAATTACATTTATGAGTGTTAAATAAACAATTTAGAAATGTAATGTTCAAAGTTGAATCATGCAGCTTATCACAAACTGCAACCAATGAGCAAACTAGAAACGTTATTATTTTTTTCCCACGGAAAACAAGACCAAGAAAAATCTTAAATGTCTTATCTTAAATGTTTGCTTGGTTTGCAATATTATTTTTATATCATGTCTGGATGCTAGACAGTATAAGTTGCTTTCACGGGAAGTTCAGCAGCTGCGTGACAGAAAGCTGATAAAAACACTTAAGTACAAACCCGATTCCAAAAAAGTTGGGACACTGTACAAATTCTGAATAAAAAAGGAATGCAATAATTTACAAATTTCATAAACTTATATTTTATTCACAATAAAATATAGATAACATATCAGATGTTGAAAGTGAGACATTTTGAAATGTCATGCCAAATATTGGCTCATTTTGGATTTCATGAGAGCTACACATTCCAAAAAAGTTGGGACAGGTAGCAATAAGAGGCCGGAAAAGTTAAATGTACATATAAGGAAGAGCTGGAGGATCAATTTGCAACTTATTAGGTCAATTGGCAACATGATTGGGTATAAAAAGAGCCTCTCAGAGTGGCAGTGTCTCTCAGAAGTCAAGATGGGCAGAGGATCACCAATTCCCCCAATGCTGTGGTGAAAAATAGTGGAGCAATATCAGAAAGGAGTTTCTCAGAGAAAAATTGCAAAGAGTTTGAAGTTATCATCATCTACAGTGCATAATATCATCCAAAGATTCAGAGAATCTGGAACAATCTCTGTGCGTAAGGGTCAAGGCCGGAAAACCATACTGGATGCCCGTGATCTTCGGGCCCTTAGACGGCACTGCATCACATACAGGAATGCTACTGTAATGGAAATCACAACATGGGCTCAGGAATACTTCCAGAAAACATTGTCGGTGAACACAATCCACCGTGCCATTCGCCGTTGCCGGCTAAAACTCTATAGGTCAAAAAAGAAGCCATATCTAAACATGATCCAGAAGCGCAGGTGTTTTCTCTGGGGCAAGGCTCATTTAAAATGGACTGTGGCAAAGTGGAAAACTGTTCTGTGGTCAGACGAATCAAAATTTGAAGTTCTTTTTGGAAAACTGGGATGCCATGTCATCCGGACTAAAGAGGACAAGAACAACCCAAGTTGTTATCAGCGCTCAGTTCAGAAGCCTGCATCTCTGATGGTATGGGGTTGCATGAGTGCGTGTGGCATGGGCAGCTTACACATCTGGAAAGGCACCATCAATGCTGAAAGGTATATCCAAGTTCTAGAACAACATATGCTCCCATCCAGACGTCGTCTCTTTCAGGAAAGACCTTTCATTTTCCAACATGACAATGCCAGACCACATACTGCATCAATTACAACATCATGGCTGCGTAGAAGAAGGATCCGGGTACTGAAATGGCCAGCCTGCAGTCCAGATCTTTCACCCATAGAAAACATTTTCCGCATCATAAAGAGGAAGATGCAACAAAGAAGACCTAAGACAGTTGAGCAACTAGAAGCCTGTATTAGACAAGAATGGGACAACATTCCCATTCTTAAACTTGAGCAACTTGTCTCCTCAGTCCCCAGACATTTGCAGACTGTTATAAAAAGAAAGAGGGGATGCCACACAGTGGTAAACATGGCTTTGTCCCAACTTTTTTGAGATGTGTTGATGCCATGAAATTTAAAATCAACTTATTTTTCCCTTAAAATGATACATTTTCTCAGTTTAAACATTTGATATGTCATCTATGTTGTATTCTGAATAAAATATTGAAATTTGAAACTTCAACATCATTGCATTCCTTTTTTATTCACAATTTGTACAGTGTCCCAACTTTTTTGGAATTGGGTTTGTAAATAGTCATTGCTATGGAAATGAAACACTGTTTTGTCTAGTCGCATTAGTGTATACTAGCAGGTTACAAATATATATTTAAGTATTTTGAGAGAGGAGGAAGACCGACTCGATTACGTCATTCGCAGTGCGTCGTGGGCGGAGCTAAAGAGCTCTTTTGGCATGTTTTGCTTGTTGCGACTCTCTGATTGGTGGAAGTTTTCTTATAATTATTTTAGTAGTGGGGAAGCGGAATTAATGTCTGAAATACAGCCATTTTGATGGAAATTCTTTGCTGTTCCCTATTGGCTTGTTCTGTAAAGGCAACTCTTTACTTGATGCTTTTGAATCCATGACATTGGCGTTGCTAATGCCATACTCTCCTGTTTGAGCTACATATTAGGACCTAACCCATTCACACTTGTGCATGATTTCACCAACCGCCAAGAGATCCACATAACTTTTCAAGTATTATCTAGAAAGTATCCACAATGAACATTTACATATAGAAAAAAGATGGAATTTTGGTGTGATTGATATCCTGGTCTTCTCTCAGGCTCTATGGGGATTGAATGGTTGGACCCAAATAATACAATTTCAGCCCCCCAGACCTAAAGGAGTTCCTCGAAATAATTATTCATCCACAATATCTGCTTTTGACATGGGAATCAGTGAAGAGGAGTGGGAAAGGCTACAGAAGGCTCTGGACTGGCCCGGTCCAGATCAAGAAATCACTCAGCTGAATCAGAGCACAAGTCCAGTCCACTCAACATTCTCTATTGTGGGACTCAAGGAGAGTTACAAAGTGGGAGAAAAGATCTCCGTTACCATCACAGCCAGAGACCACAACAAGAACCTGAAAAGATATGGAGGAGATTTCTTTAAAGCAAAACTATTCAATTCAAAGCTAAAGGTGTGTTTATTTTATAATATATTATTTTATATTAAATTTTTATACAAAAAACAATAACAGTATACTGATGTGTCATATTGAGTTTGATTTGCCTGTTAATTGGTTTATTTACAAAATATTACTAATACATATTATGTTTAGGTTTATAAGCTTGCTTTATCTACAGACATTAGTTTTCTGCATTACTCTTTAACCTTCTCCATTCTTCTTGAAGGCGAGTGTGTACGGGGAGGTTGTGGATCACCATAATGGGACTTACTCTGTTGCTCTTCTTCTGCCCTGGGAAGGTCAGGCACAAGTTTATGTGCGTCTAGAGCACTCCAGTGAGGTTGTGCAGATTCTTAAAAAATACAGGGAGTCCTCATTCACACGCAGCCACTATAATGGCCACTTTGAAGGGCCAGGACCCAATAAAACCAGGATCAGTGAAGTAGTACAATGTAATCTTAAGTGGGGTGCAGATGGAAGTTGGAGGAAAGGCGACTGCTGCTGTGAGTATAAGGATATAAAAACAGGGACGGTGTGGCAGTGTGAGAGACCGAAGAAACTTTCTTGTGACAACCTGGTTCATCACTCAAGAGGAGGTTTGGAAGACCCGTTAAATCCTCTTGAGAAGCAACTTCTTACAAAGTAAGTGGGAAAGAATTCAAATTGAATTTCAAAATAATTGTAGAAATGTTCAATTTTTATTATTATTATATTAAAAATTATTATTATTTCTAAGGAAAATATTATTATTTCACAGGAAATTAACAAATGTGGCTATTACTGGAGACAAAAAAATATTAAATGTTCTTCCCAACCCTGCAGGCATTGGTACGTTTACATATGATTCGTGTACGTTTTGACCATTTAATTTCCTGTTTGGAAAAGATTAATAAGAAAGGAAAAAGGTTTTATTATTATTATTATTATTATTATTATTATTATTAACGATTCATTGCAACTAAGTATTCAGCTTTTTTGTTCATTGTTTACAAATTGGTTTAAATATATAATTTGCTCACATGGGCGACACTGAAATGCCCCTTTCCAGTCTGAGTGTTAATCAATATGTAACATCTTCAGGTGCAAAATGTATATTTTTGTATTTATGGATAGATGCTGAAACGTACAATATGAACGTATCGACAGCAATTAAACTTAAACATTTGTACATATTTACAGCTAAAGAAATGCAAAATATTTACTAACATTTTATATCATAAAGATATTTGTATAATTGCCCTTTTACCATTTTATAGATAAATTGTAGATCTCTTAATATTACCCCCAAATTCAAACATAACCATTTTAAAGAGGATATAAAAAGAATATATAAAACGTAATAAAAAGAAATGTGTAGGAAAATGACACTTTCAGTAACAATACCGCTAACCCCACTCCTACCTCTAAACCTACCCATACCCATTTCTTATTATAAAGATAAAACATAACAGACAGACAAGTGGAATCACAATAATTGATTTATTGAAAAATGTCAAAGGCGGTACCAAAAGTAGTTCAAAATATAGCTGCATGCAGCCATTAAGGAGCCAAGCACAAAGAAGGCATGATAAGCATGGCTGGGAGCATCAGACCAACTGCAACAATGAGCAAATAAAGACCTGTTAAGGTCATTTTAGGCAAAATAGCTGAAAAATCATAAATACAGTTAATAATAATCATTTAATGGTTTATCACTTTCAACCAATAGGTGGCGCTGTGACCAAATTGATGCCAAGTTTGGTGTAAATATGTCAAAGCATTGCAGAGATACAGCCTCAAGAGTCGTTTTGGCATCATGCCTCAAATTCGTCGCTGCTGTATACAAAAACAGTTTTGTGTATCAACACGAAATCCATAATTTTTTGCCAGCATGATCTGAAGATGATGTGATTCAATTTTAGTGAAAATTGTATTGTACAAATGGTCCTGGGAGGAATTAAAGTTGTTTTTTAAAGAAAATCAAAATGGCCAACAGAAAGTTTGGCCGACTATGGCAAAATTGGTATCTATGTTCTCAGCATGACCCAAGGAAAGTTTCATTACAATAGGTTAAATTAATCAGAAGTTATTAGCATTTTTGTAAATTTCATTATAACTTTTGACTTTTATAACCCTTTGAGTACCTTCAGAACATGGTGCCAAAAACACATACCGAGCTCCGTAACGATGCGCCAATGCGTTCATAAAATATAGCATTTTGTGGCAAAATTCAAAATGGCCGACCTCCAAAATGGCTGATATGGAAAAATTGGGTATCGTTCAACCGTCAGAACTGTACCTTGCATCCTGTCTTGATGCTATGTAGAACCCAAGGATCCGATGTAACTTTCTCCCAAATGTCCAGGCATAGTTGGGAGCATACTCTGGCGACTCCAAGACCGTTAATCCCAGGGTTTAGGATCCCTGGGAGTACGCCTCATGTGAGACTGGTCAGTTTGGGGAGCTTGGTTAGATTGTCTGGTGCCTCTATCATGGGATTGGTAACCCCAAGTTTGTCTTCTGTTATACCCCCAGAGTTCAGGGAAAGTGTGGCAGCTGAAAGGATTTAGCACCTCTATGGCCATATCTAGTTGGTCCAAAGTGATCAAATGTTTGCTGAACTGATTCTCTTCTGCGTCTTGCCTGATTGGCCGTATCCATTAGAGATTGGGAATCAGGGTTAAATACCTCACCTGGAACAACTGGCATACTAGACAGTTCTTTCCTGATTAGTCTGAGCAAACCAGATCTGCCTCCGGGCTAAAATTGCTAAGGACATAGATGCTCCAATGCCTCTGGTAAACTGTGTGCGTGATGAGTGCTGTGTCAACCAAATTCATAATATCACGATCTTCTGTACTGACAACTTTCCTCAAAAAATCTAAATCTATCCCATGGTGTTTCCTGATTGGGCTGCCCACATAGCTGTGTTATATGCTTGGCACATTAACCAATCTGTCTTCTGGCACTCTCTACCAGGACAACAAGGATTATCCGTGACCCGATCATGGCACAAGGTGGTTAAGGCTGTGATCTCTCGCTCCACTGAAGGCATGTTCCCCATACCACTGTCAGGAGAGTAATTTATTTTAGGAAACCGCCTACAACCTACATTAAACTGGGGGCAGCTTTTGTATTATTTTAGGCTTTTCTCAACCTCTGAGAATAAATCTCCACCACAGGAATAGACACAGGAGGCTGAATGCTCACCCATACACCTTGTTGGGGGGGGCTGCAGTTGTAGCTTCTTCCCGAGCATCATGGCCCAGGATCCTTGATGCGACAAAGAATGTCAGAGTGTGGGCTCCCTTCCTCTGAATTGTCAAACCTTGATTCATCCTCATCTTCAGCCTTCCCCTCACTACCAATGGGAATTATTCACAGGCAGTGAGATGACATGCATTGAATCATCCTCCCCTTCCTGGTATGATGTTAACTCATCCTCATAGGAGTGTGCAGCAGGGAGCGTGAACAGTTGAGCACTTACTGCAAAACAACGTGTTTCGAGCTTACCAGCCAAGTCACATAACGTTGCCAAGATTTGCATCTGAGTGTCGTCCTTGGGCTCTTGGATCACTGTGGGTCCTTCCCCATTTATTCTGAGTTATGTCAGGGTGCAGGAGCCTGGTGGTAGCATCAGGAGTATGATCTCTCTTGCATTTTCCAGAATGTTCCTCCAACAAGGAACTATTGTAAAACACCTCTTTGCACATGAATGCATGGCACTATTTCCTGCAAAGATAGCCCCATTGCAGCTGCACAGGGGTATTCAGTATCGTTCAATAAATGTTGTATACCCAAACAGGAAGGGCATTCCTGGTGCCCATCCTGTGAGTGCGTACCAGATTGGCAAAACTGACATTTTGAGTGACTCATGACAACAAGTTCAAGTCACTCAAAATAAATAGCAATCTATGATAAGGAAAAAGAAACAAAAGATTAACTTTAACCAATCACAGTATAATAAATAATTATTGAAGTTGAACTGCAAGTTTTCAAAATAAACTACTTGGCATTAGTTTTAAAACACAAGTAACAACAATGTCATTAACATATAGATTGAGACGAATCACCATTCATTAATCATCCTTCTAATTAAGTCTGCGAACAGAGCTCTTTGAAGTATATTAACAACAAACACCTGTAAACTATAGAACTAAAGAAACACTCACCGACATGCATTCCAACAATACGCCAAGATATATAAATGTGGAGAAATCCACCGCATTCCTCAGGGTCGTAAAGCACTTGCACAAAAACATGATGGATTGGACCTGCAATCTCTCCTGCAATTAAGCTTAAATGCGATCTACTGATACGGCCTCAGATGAGGCAAGAAAGGCAAAGAGGAAGTGGTTGGTTCGTCCAGATATTATATAATATCCAAACCCTAAGGTCAGTGACCTTATATTGTTGATATTAGGTATCTTCATTCAGGATAGGACCGTGGTGATGGTCTAAGAGGTTGAAAGACATTCCGCACTTTACGTGAAAATACTCATGAGATCATGATGCCCTGTCATCTTATTGGGCAAACTGCCCTGCCTTTACGGCCTTTATTGTGTCATGCAGAGTTGGTACAGCACTGCCAATGTGTTTACACTTTAATAATATGTTGTCGCGCAGATGTAGGCAGCGTTTCAATGAATGAAATATGCAAATAAACCAATATGTACACAATAAACAAATAAAAATAATCAAGGCAAATTTTTGTTTTCCTTTTCCCTAAACATAAAAGCAAGCCAAATTTTTTATTTTTTTATTTTTTCCAAATAGGAAATGGTCAAAACATACACTGACCGCATGTCAGAAGAGAGATAGCATCTGAAATCAAATGAATGGAATGAATAGAATTTGCATAATTTTGACAATTTTTAAGTGAATGTGTCTTTGATTCAGGCACAAAGGAGAGATGCAGATCTGGCATGACGACACCAGTTCCTGCAGGGTTCTATCTGAAAGATGTCTGGAAGTCTTTTGTATGCAACACCGGGCAGTTCAGTTCTGCACAAATGGGAAACTGTCTTAAAAACAAGATAGTCTACTTGATGGGAGACTCTACCACAAGGCAGTGGTTTGAGTATTTTGAAAGAAAAGTGCCAGGCAAGTTATATAATTTAATTTAAGACTTGATAGCATGAATATATAACATGAAATAAGGAAATGACATACAGAGGCACCACAAAGTATGTTGAACATCCAATCAACTGACACACCTTTCAAGCAAAACATATAAAAGACATTCATCAGGTTTTAAACTTGCAAAATGTCATTACCAAAATGTCTTTTAAAAAAGAAGTTAGTTCTGAGAAATGCTCATGCCAATTTTTTTTTTTTTGCAGATGCTACTTAGTTTGATATTTTGTATCTAATGCAATGAGGCATGCACTTAAATCAGTTATATAGTTCACCAAAAATTTAAATTCTGTCTTCACTTACCCTCATGTTGTTCTCAACTTGGATGACTTTCTTTCTTTGGAACACAAAAGAAGATGTTTTGAAAAAAATAAGCTGATAATATTCAGTCCAAAATATACACTAAAAGTCAATAGGGTCCAGTGTTGTTTTGGACCTCACTGACACTTATTATAATGAAAAAGACAACTGAAACATTAGTCAAAATATCTTTTTGTTTTCCGCAGAAGAAATAAAGGCATAAAGGTGTTACAGGGTGAACTATCCCTTAAAGGGTTAGTTCATTCAAAAATGAAAATTCTGTCATCATTTACTCACCATCATATCATTCCAAACCCGTAAGACTTTGGTTCTTCTTCGGAACACACATGAAGATATTATGGTTACACTTTATTTTACAGTATGTGTATGTTACATCTGTAATTGTTTACCAGCAGATGGCAGCCTTCCTTATTGTCACACTCTGTTATTCCCGGACTCCATTTACCAGAACTCTCATTATTAGTTTATCAGTATCAGCTGTGTTTTGTTTAAACCATGTAATTAACTCTGTCTATTTATATTCCTCTAGGCTTTGTATCAGGATGAAGTCTTGTTTTCGTGTTTCATGTTACTGACAGTTTTATGTGTGGTTTCATTGTTCCTGGTTCTGATTTCTGCCTTGACTTCGTTTTGGACTGATAATTTGTGCTTTGACCTTCTGCCTGGCTTTTGGACTATGACTGTGGATTGTATTTTCTCATTAAACTGCACGTGGATTCTCACTCTCTGTGCTCAGTGCTGTTATTTCGTAACAGTGTACTTACCCAAGAAAGTACTGGTAATATTAGCTAACTGCATGGGTTAAGGTTAGGTTTAGGGGTCGATTCTGGGTTAGTACCTAGTAATAATCCAGTTATTGTAATTGCTATAATAAGTACATAGTATGTACATGCAGAACAGGCCTGTAAAATAAAGTAGTACGGATATTTTTAATTAAATCTGAGATATTTCTGTCCTACCATTGACAGTCTAAACAACTACCACTTTGACACTTCAAAAAAGGTCATAAAAAGATTGTAAAAGTAATCCATATGAATTAAGCAGTTTAATCCAAAACTTAATTTGAGTTTCGAAGATGAATGAAAGCCTTACAAATTTGGGAAGAAATGAGGGTGAGTAAATGATGACAGAATTTTCATTTTTTGGGTGAACTAACCCATTAAGTGCCCTATACTTTAGGGAGCTGCTGTGTACAATAAAAAGCAACTTTCTAAAGCAATTTGATAAATAATAATGTATAATAATTCTAATGTTCTTTTCACTTATCTTATTTAGGCATAAAAAGAATGGACCTCCACACTCCTCGTACCGGTGGACCCCTGATGGCTGTAGAGATGAAAAATAATATCATTGTTCACTGGAGGCCACACGGTGTTCCTTTACGGTTTACTAAAATGCTCATTACTGACCTGCATTTTATCAGTAATGATATTGATGAAATAGCTGGTGGTCCTCATGCAGTCGTTGTCTTTACAATTTTTGCCCACTTAGTTTTTCACCCAATAACATTTTATGTGCATGAAGTGGCCAAAATCCGTCAGTCTGTAGTTGCTCTGCTGAGTCGTGCACCAGAGACTACCGTCATCATCAAGTCTGGAAACACTGCAGGAGTAAAGGTACAATTGCTTAGTTTAGTTTTCTTGTGATAATATTTTGTTGAACAAGAAAAATTATGTAAAATTCCTTCTTTTAAAGACCCAAAATTGAAAATTTGTCATCATTCACTCATACTCATGTCATTCCAAACCTGACTTTCATCTGTGAAACAGATTAGCAGAATGTCGGAGCTCTCTTCTTTACAGTGAATGTGGATGGGAACTAAAGGCTGTCAAGCTACAAAAAGGATCATAAAAGCATAATCAAAGTAGTCAAGATGGATGAGAAGGATGAATCACTTTGGGGAAAATGATTCCTTTATACTAAATAAAAGGAATATATTGTTATTTTTTCCATGGTAGGAGAGGTATTACTTTATTCTTAGACCCCATTGACTTCCATAGTATCCAAAAAATACTATGGAAGTCAATGGGGTCCCATCAACTGTTTAGTTAACAACATTCTTCAAAATAACTTCTTTTGTGTTCAGCAGAAGAAAGAAATTCATAGAGGTTTGGAACTAATTGAAGATGCGTAAATGATGACAGAACTTCATTTTTGGGCAAACTGTCCCTTTAAGCAAGATTCTTAATTCTCAAATATACACAGATCAGGCATGACAGGTGAAGTGAATAACACTGATTATCTCTTCATCACGGCACCTGTTAGTGGGTGGATATATTAGGCAGCAAGTGAACATTTTGTCCTCAAAGTTGATGTGTTAGAAGCAGGAAAAATGGCCAAGCGTAAAGATTTGAGCGAGTTTGACAAGGGCCAAATTGTGATGGCTAGACAACTGGGTCAGAGCATCTCCAAAACTGCAGCTCTTGTGGGGTGTTCCCGGTCTGCAGTGGTCAGTATCTATCAAAAGTGATCCAAGCAAGGAACAGTGGTGAACCGGCGACAGGGTCAGGGTCAGAATACACAGTGCATCACAGTTTGTTGCGTATGGGGCTGCATAGACACAGACCAGTCAGGGTGCCCGTGCTGACCCCTGTCCACTGCCGAAAGTACCAACAGTGGGCACGTAAGCATCAGAACTGGACCACGGAGCAATGGAAGAAGGTGTCCTGGTCTGATGAATCACATTTTCTTTTACATCACGTGGATGGTCGGGTACGTGTGCGTCGCTTACCTGGGGAACACATGGCACCAGGATGCACTATGGGAAGAAGGCAAACCGGCGGAGGCAATGCGATGCTTTGGGCAATGTTCTGCTGGGAAACCTTGGGTCCTGCCATCCATGTGGATGTTACTTTGACACGTACCACCTACCTAAGCATTGTTGCAGACCATGTACACCCTTTCATGGAAACGGTATTCCCTGGTGGCTGTGGCCTCTTTCAGCAGGATAATGCGTCCTGACACAAAGCAAAAATGGTTCAGGAATGGTTTGAGGAGCACTCAAACTCCCCAAACTCCTACAAATTCTCCAGATCTCAATCCAATCGAGCATCTGTGGGATGTGCTGAACAAACAAGTCCGATCCATGGAGGCTCCACTTCGCAACTTACAGGACTTAAAGGATCTGCTGCTAACATCTTGGTGTCAGATACCACAGCACACCTTCAGGGATCTAGAGGAGTCCATGCCTCGACGGGTCAGGGCTGTTTTGGCAGAAAAAGGGAGACCAACACAATATTAGGAAGGTGGTCGTAATGTTATGCCTGATCAGTGTATATCATGTAATAGACAAAAGTACAAAAAAGTACAGGGCTTTATGTCCAGTAGACACACAGTAGCAATAAATACAAACAATACACTTAATGTAGTTTTTCCAAACAATGTCTTTATACATTTTTATATTTTATTCTTTAATCATATTACTCTGTGTCCTGTTGTTTTATTTGTATGTGTGCTCTGGAAGCTTCATTTACCTTTTGTTGTGCATGCAGGCTCTTTTTGATAACTGTGATTCTGATCTGTTGTTACAGAATATTTTTCAAAGTGATTGGTATACAGTGCAGCTGAACATGGTGATGCAGGAGATGTTCAGAGATATTGATGGAGTAATCTACTTCGATGTCTGGCAGATGACTTCCTGTCACTATCTAAGTGAAAATATTCACCCAGGCACTGTTATCATTGCTAATGAGATCCAAATGTTACTCTCATATGTCTGTCCTGTCTGACAAAACCCCAAAGAATAACATTTACCTTGCTTCATCGTCATCATCTACAGTGTACATACAGTGAGACAATGTACATACAAACAAACTTGAACAAAATGTTAACAAATACCCTTATGAATAATGCATAATGTAATATCTAACATTTTTTAATAAATAAATTGGTTACACTTTATTTTAAGGTGTCCGCGTTAGTCATATTATACATTTAAGAACTGAGTAATAATAATTAACTACATGTACTTAGTATAGGGTTAAGGTTTGGTTTAGGGTTAGTTGCATGTAATTAAGCACAGTTTATAATAATTACTATATTAACTACATGTAATGTGTAACGAGGACACTAAAATAAAGTGTTAACATGAATTGTATTATTAAATCAAAACATAAATTATGTGAATAAAATAATCTGTAAATAAAGTGACCATGTTACAACTGTTTTGGCTGTCTCTGTTCATTTATGGAGTCTGTACAGTAAATACCTTTAAAAAAAAAAAAAAAAAAAAAAAAAAAAAATTTTTTTTTTTTTTTTTGAAGTGTAATTATGATAATTTTTATGTAGTAGAACAGTTAAAAACATGGTTTAACCAGAACATACCTACATGACTATACTATAAGTTGTCCATGTCCCGTAAGACATACATTTTATTTGGATAGGCATAAGTGATATGAATTAACATAAAAACAAATTAAATAAATAAAGATAACTCATGTTTGGTGCAAAATGTAATAAAAAATATATATATATATATTGATGAAGAATTTGATGGTAATAGGGAACATAAAAAGATCTTCTAGGAGAAAAGAAAGTGAGTGGCTAGCAAAGACCAGGATAAACTTGAAAGTTCAAGCCATAACCAGGGGAAAGAGCGATCTGAATTACATCTGCAGTACCGAGCTGGAATGCCTGGATTTTATGGAGCACCTGGTTGTATTTACCAGCTTCTTGTGTCACCAGAGCTAAATGAACCTAAGCTTTCTCTGTGTTTTCTGGGCCTCAGCTTAGTGTTTCCTATAGTAACTGGCCGTAAGTATCACAGATGAATTGACTCGCTTTTTAGGTGACATCATTCTTTTCAGTGGGAGATATTCTGTGTTCTATCTTTCCAAAATGGCCAGGCAATTGAAGCCTAAATGGAGGAATTCCTGCAATATAGCCATCTTTCAACCTGGACTGACCACCAGTTAATGGATTTGTTTTGGAGTGGGTTGGATCCACACGTTGCCCCATGGATACCAGTAGGTGATTCCAGCTACAATCTTGAACGCTATTTTGATATGGTGCTCTGGTCATGTGAAATTCCCCAGTCTGTTCCAGTGAGAGAAATTCCAGAGCCTGTTTCAGTCCTAGAGTCAGCTCCTGAGGATGCAGCGCTGACCATTATGGCCACGGCCATTTTGTGTGTGTGGGCTGCACACACGTTGGCTTCAGCCCCTGACCAGAGTCCAGTGAAGGCCTCCAGCCCCTGACCAGAGTCCAGTGTCGACTCCAACCTCTTAGCACTGTCCAGTGTCTGCTTCAGCCCCTGAATTCACTCCAGTGTTGACTCTAGTCCCTGAGCCCGCTCCAGAGTCCACTCCCACCCATAAGCCTGCTCTAGAGTCCACTCCCACCCATGAGCCTGCTCCAGAGTCTGCTCCATCCCATGAGCCTGCTCCTGAATCCGCTCCAGCCCACGAGCCCGCTTCAAAGTCCACTCCAGCCCATGAGCCTGCTCCAGAATCTGCTCCAGCCCATGATCCCGCTTCAGAATCTACTCCAGCCCATGAGCCCGCTTCAGAGTCTGCTCCATCCCATGAGCCTGCTTCTGAATCTGCTCCAGTCCATGAGGCCGCTCTAGAGTCCACTCCCACCCATGAGCCTGCTCCAGAGTCTGCTCCATCCCATGAGCCTGCTCCTGAATCCGCTCCAGCCCACGAGCCCGCTTCAAAGTCCACTCCAGCCCATGAGCCTGCTCCAGAATCTGCTCCAGCCCATGATCCCGCTTCAGAATCTACTCCAGCCCATGAGCCCGCTTCAGAGTCTGCTCCAGCCCATGAGCCCGCTCCAAAGTCTGCTCCAGCCCTTGAGCCCACTCCAGAATCCACTCCAGCCCATGAGCCTGCTCCAATGTCCACTCCAGCCCATAAAGAAATAAAGTGATTTTACTGGGAAGGTGTCATTTTTTTTTTATTAATGGTTTTCAACCACTTAACATAACCAACAGAAACTTAACAAAACAGAACATGATCATGACATTACACGATGATGGACACCCAGAGTCCAGCCAGGATGATGTCGAGTCGACTGAGGAAGGAGCCATGGTGGAGATTTGGTTGTTGACACCAAGGGGTACGATGGACTGAGATGGAGCCGCTGGAGATCTAAGTGGAGCTGATGAGCGGATGAGCCCACACGCCATCGATGGCTCTGGAGACCAAGGCAGAGCCACAGTAACAAGCATCTGTCTAGGGTCCAGTATTCTGTCAAGTAACTGTGGCTGAAGTGAAGCACACGACAAAAGGAATCCAGCAAAACAGTTCTATTCAAAACAGACCAAGGCGGAGCCAGACAGAGCCAATGGCACAGGCAGGACAACGTCTGACTGGCTGGGCGGGAACTCTGGAGACATAGGAAACTCTAAGCTGGGTGGGACCAGTGGGGACGGGAGAAACAGGGGAATAACCTCCACAAAATCTTCCAAATAGGGCAGGACTGTAAGATAAAGTGTAAATAAATTGTATTAGAAAAGTAGCATGAATTCATAAATGTAATAAAGTGATTCTGTTACAACTGTTTTGTCCGTCTCCACTCATTTATGGAATCTATATAGTAAATACCTTTTAAACCTTTTTTCAGCGTACCACAAACAGCTTTCAGTTTTGAAGTGCAAGTATGATCATTTGTATGAAGTAGATTTCACTTTTCTTTACTGCTGTGTTCAATTTACTAAATTAGTAGAAGTGTCAAAAACTGGGTTAACCATACAATACCAACATGACTATAACTATAAGTTGTTCAGGTCCCATAAGACAAACACATTTTATTTGGATAGGTATAACATGACATGAATTAAAGGTGTGGTAAACAATTTCTGACAACGCTGTTGAAAGTGGATCGGACCGAGCACCACAACACACTTGCAGCAAATCAGCAGTAAGGGGCGTGTCCACTCATGATGGGGGAGGACAGAGTGAGCAAGCAGGAGATTTGAAGAAAGACTGTAGAAAGAGAGATGGCTGAGAGACATTACAAAAGAGAAAGGCCAGATGAATATTACTGGAAAAAGAGGGGTTATGATCAGACGTTAATATTAGAGAAGCTTTCAAATGCTGGAGAGACCTAATCAGGAGGCCTGAAAATTGACGCAGAGGTTGCATTGTTTCTGCTCCATACGTGAGTAACATTGGTTTTGCTGTTTTGCTTGTATATACTCTTGTGTACTGTATGTTCATTTTTTGTTCTTTCTTGTTGTTTGTTCATCATCTTCACTTCATTCGTGAAGTATTATTTTGCTTCACTTCGGCTATGGTAAAGAGACATCCACTCTTGCATTGCATGTTCGTGCATTTTTGGGATGAAGCAATGAAGGGAGGGGTGTGTCTGTTTGGGGTGATTTCAAATATCAAGTTTTTCTCAGAAATCGCTTTCTGCACCTTTAAAGGGGTTATGAATTGAGAAATCAACTTTTCCTTAAACTTTTGATATATAAGAGGTCATCATACTATAAGAATATCTGTAATTTTCAGAACTGAAAACTTCCTTGTTGGTCCAGTAAAAGCTTTCATTGACACCAGGCCCAGCGTATGACTCTATGTCATAGATAGGTGAAACGCCATCTCCACAGAAGAAATCAACGGCCACTTCATTGTTGCAACGTTAGCCCCGCCCACTGGCGCGTTAGTGAGATGAGGAGGAGAGAAGAGCATTACTGGACAAAAATGTGAATGTCTCAGTTGAGCTTTATTTATTTGTATTCGGTACATTTCACTGTGGAATCTTTGGTAAAGCAGTCGCATTTCGACGCAGGCTACTAAACAGTCATCTTTACGTTGTTTCACTTTGTAGGATGAAAATAATCTGTTATTAAAACGGTGATTAAATTATATATAGAAAGCGATCAAAGAACGCTCCCTTTGCAATCGCTGGAGTTGTCAATCAAACAGCGCAAGTTTATCAGTGACTGAGTTCTGGACACGCCAAAGCTCCCATTTTATTCAACAAAACTCTTAGTTACATTGTGTTTGTAGTGTTAGTTACGATAAAAGCATTCGTTAGTGTGCAGAAATTGAGTTGCAATGACGAGATCACTGCTTTCATGCGCTCAACAACATGTCTGTGATCGGCTACAATCTTCATCACTGCAACCTTTCATGCCACGATCTAAATAATAATGCCATAGATCTAAATGTAATGCAGAACTTTTCAGGATTAGTTAACCTTGAGAGCTGTAATAGTAAAATCGTGCAAAAATTTTTCGAGAGAGTAATATTTAGCTATTTCAAATGGAAAGATGTCAGCCAATCACAGCAGTGGGCGTTTACACTGAAGTCTCACAGCAGACACGCCCCTTAAAACAGAGCGTTCAAATCAGATGGCTAAAATCAGGGTAGGAAAAATGCCTTTTATTTCTAAATTGACCATTTTTGATGTAAAAATCCTACTAACATTATAAGTGCACCCCAGGAAACATTATAAAACAGTAAAACAATGCAGTTCATGACAAGAATCATGTTTTCTGTTAAGAGTGTACATTATATTAACGTTAATACAATAGTTGATATGATCCTGTTATCAGCATGCTGTTACAACCACGCCTTCCGGGACTCCGTTTCCCAGAATCCTCCCTGTTCCTCACCTGAACTCACTTCCCTCGTCAGCTTTCCCGCCATCCCTGGATTCCCTGCACCTGTGTATTGTCATTAGCACACCCTTTAAGTTGGACTCACTCCTAGCACTCCCTGTCGGTTCTATTGTTTGCCCTATGTCGTGTTGTATCATTCCTTTGATGATTAAAACCCTTCTTATGCTGAAGTCCATGTCTGTGCACTCTCTCCTACAAGCAACTGTAACACATGCTCACAGAGGGGTTTTTTTTTTGTTTTTTGTTTTTTTTTATCTCACAGATTTGAGAATCATAGTGACCAGATATTGGCAAACATTGGACTGCATGCATATGATGCTGAAATCACTGACTGGAAGCGAGGAAGTGTTTTTTTTTTTCTTTCTTTTTTTCTCCAGTGCACCAAACACCAAATGCCAGGTATGTGATGTTCACTTATATCTTTGAACAGGATTTATTTCCAGGTATAACTGTGTACTCAAAATGTGTCTTTGACTCTCATTTATATAGTTACCTATATTCTAAATAAACTACAAACAAAAAATTATATATTTTGTCATTGCATTCTTTCTTAGTTCACACAGTCACATTCCTGTCTGAATGGCTCATTCTTTAGCTCTTTAGGGGCAGGGTCTTAATCTCCTCGGGTGTCAATCACAGCATTATTCAGAAGATTCCAACATGTTCTCCAACCAATACTCCTATAGAGGCCGTTTGTCACTTCCCTGAAATACGACCCATAGGAGCGTTTACTAACGTTGCGCCCCTATCGACAACAGGACACTTTCATTTAAATTCATGAAATACGACCCAGAGGAGCGTTTACTAAAGTTGCGCCTCTATCGACAACAGGACACTTTCATTTGAATGCATTGTTCCCTTTTAACTGCGTCATATTTTGGGTTTCGCGTAGCTCAATTAGCAGAGCGTTGCAATATATAACAATATGCAATCATGCGATCGTGGGTTCGATGGTTTGATCCCAGGGAACGCATGTGCTCATAAAGTGTATATGCACTATAAATCACTAAGGGTAGGTTTAGGGGTGGGGTGGGTGTAGTCGTTAATAAAAAAAATGAGGTTTGCTAAATGGAAATAGGACAAATGGTGTAAAAAGTCCACACACTGCATCTAAATGAACACACATTTTGATTGGTAACGACAGTCATACGTCATTTCATGTCGACAGACGTAACACAACACTATCATTATTTTTACGCCAGCTAGAGGGCGCATGACTTTAAAACGTAAATATAGGTTATAATAAAGTGCTCAAAAAACAGCCTATAGGGTCGGGGTTTTTTGGAGGACAGTCTGGAAGATTCACGCCTCCTTGCATATGGCCTTCCTAAACAAAAAGTGTCTTAGAAATTTAAAATCAATACATTGTTTTATGTGTCTGAGTAGGCAGAATGATTTTAACATCAATGTAATGAATCAGCTCAGATGGGTGAAATATATATGTATATAATTAAATCATAACGCGATATGATTAATCATAAGTATAAATCAACCAAAAAGGGAATTATGTATATATGGATAATTAATCACAACGGATTGTAATTAATTATGAATATATATGGTCTAGAATTAGTTCTAGTTTTAGAATTAATTTTAGAAAGACTGGTCTGTTTGTCCACCAAAACTTATCAGTCAAATCTTTTATCAACTCTTAAAAAGGAAATTATTCTTCTGGCCAAGAGGAATAATTTTCTATCCTAACACTAATAGTACAAAGCATATAGCCTAGCGAAATCAAAAACGTTAAAGTGACTTGGTTCATTCATGAGCATCAACAGAGACAATCAAGCCTGAATATAATGGATTTAATATATGAAACTACGAATACATACAACTAAATATAAGCAAAGAATATATATATACAGAGTAATGAAAGGGTAACACTTTAGAATACTGATCCTTCATTAATGAATAACTACACAGGAACAAATAAGTAATGCATTATTAACACTCTAGTAACTACTATTAACTAACAATTGATGAATTAGTAAGTAATAGTGCTCAGTTGAAGGTGGTAGTTCACTATTAGCTAATCAGTAACTACTATTTTTTTTTTCATACCTTCCAAATCCACGCAACCATATATATCGTACCCTAGCCTGCGATCGACAAGCTGCGCAATGTGAAGCGCTGTTATCCCTCCTCCTCCCCAGCACCACCTGTAGAGATCTGCTACAGGGTTCTACCATTCTTGCAGCAGCCTTTTCCTTGTGTTTTATTTGACTAAGCTGAACAAATTTGTATTTGCTCAGCAGTAACAGCAGCAGCAACAGCAGCAGTGTAGCAGATCTCGTACGCCAAAATCAAGCCATGTATACTTCATGCCCCATGCCAGTAAACGCTGGTTGAATTTAATCCACTCTGAGAGTTGTCATGATTGAAATAGCATTTCATGTCATTTTTTTTTTTTTTTTTTTTTTTTTGCCATTCACACTTGTTAAATCTGATCGGATTTCAAACGGATATACACAGAAATCAGGTTTAGATTGACAGTCTGAGTAAAGCTTAAAGGGTTAGTTCACCCAAAAATGAAAATTCTATCTCTATTAAAACCCGTAAGAACGACGATGAAGATCTTTTTGATGAGAGCGCTCTCTGGCTTTTAGATGGAGAAGCATTTAGTACTGATCACAGAGCTGTACAGCTCTGACAAGCTGCGCATAAATTAATCGCGGCCTTTGCCAAATTGCGATAAAATTGCAATAAATCGTGCAGCCCTAAAATAAACTGTAAAATGTTACAATTACGTGATATTTTTGCTTAAGTTTATCATACAGTCAAAATCTCATACCAGCCCATGCCTAGTGTCTGCTATCGGAATTGTTTTGTGCTTACTCATGAAGCGGTCTTGTGTTTGAGATAAAATCTAATACATAAAACTCAATAACATCTTTCAGAAGGCATGGTTCAGCCTGGGGCAAAAGCACAGACCTTCCATAGGATTTCTTGAGGAGCGCCTTTGCAATATTAGGAAGAGGATGCTACGATTAAGAACACCATCTTTTGTGGCGCTTATCTGTGAGAAGAGGTCGACTGTTATTCCAGGTAATAAAATTACTTTTGTAGTAATCTTCACACGAATCACTAAAGTTTTTCTTTTTCACTGCAAATCAACACACAGACGACTTTAATTACAAAGTTTAATCATCAATGAGTTTAGAATTTGCATGTGTTTTAAGTCCTGTCTGTTTAAACATCAAGAGGAAGAAGACTGGAACTTGCGAGCTGTTTTCTGTGCATGCACAATCGTGCAGACAGCACGCGTCATGACCACCAAATTCAGTTATCTTTCTTCAGACAAATGCACGCGAAATTAAGTCAAAATGCCTGTCTCGGTGAGTATCCTCGCAAACACAGTCATTTTATATGTTTTAAACAACTGAGAAAGAAAACGGATGCGTATTATTATACTGGATCTGTGCATTCGTCTTAAAGTGACAGCAGCCTAATATACCTGCAGCTGTTTGTCACCACTGTTAATCTAAAAAAAAAAGAGAGAAAATCGCTTTTGAAATCTGAGAGATGTTAGTTCCTCCATTGACTGCCTACTTTGACGCTTCAAAAAGAAGAAAAAGAAGAAAACTAATCCAAATGAATTGAGTGGATTAGTCTGAAGAGAATTTTCTGAAGAGACTTGATCGCTTTTTATGATGAACATTTAATTTAGCCTTTTTCTCACAGGTAAACATCGATCAGTAAATGAAGTCGACATGTTCTCATATATCTGTCCTGCCTGACACAATGGAATAATATTTATCTTGCTTTGTTATAATATACCATGGAATGCACATATGAAAATGAGCATCTGTCAGAAACTACTGGTATACATATTAATTTATAATTCATTATTTCATGATTTGTTCAATTATAGCACTACCACTTGTTTTGTCTTCAGAGTGCCCCCATACATAAGCGTGTCAAATTCTTTGAAAATATCTCATTTATATGTATGAACACAAAAAAATTACCAACACCTGATTTTGATTGCATGTTTTTGCCACTTACTATCAAAATTTTGACATTTGGGCGTTAGTCAACAACCTATGTTTCTGATTTTCCTACAGTGGTTTTGGACTAACGGTTTCTAAAATATTCACGAGTATTGTTTAAAAGCTAAATCACCACTTTGCATTAAACATAATGTGAAACCTAGCATGTTTGGTATTGTTGGACTCAGCAAGGTTTCAGAAATCCAAGGAGATGACTCCACTGAAAATAAGTCAACCACATCCAAAGTTATAAGCATGTAAATAATTATTAGTGTAAATAACTCTGAAACTTCTCAAACTCCTTCAGGGCATCGTGATGAGCCATACCGAGTTTCGTAATGATACATTCATGCGTTCATAAAATACAGCATTTTACCACAGAATTCAAAATGGCCGATGCCCAAAATGGCTGATATGGGAAAACTGTATTCAGCTTTGCCATCACAGGAATAAATTACTTTATAAAATATATTCAAATTACAGTTATTTTAAATTGTAATAATATTTCACAATATTACTGTTTTAACTGTATTTTTAATTAAATAAATGCAGCCTTGGTGAGCAGACGAAACTTCTTTTAAAAACATTAAAAATCTTACAGATCCCAAACTTTTGAACGGTAGTACATATATATATATATAAGCATAAGGATTTGGGCGAGTTTGACAAGGACCAAAGTGTGATGGCTAGACGACTGGGTCAGAGCATCTCCAAAACTGCAGCTCTTGTGGGGTGTTCCCGGTCTGCAGTGGTCAGTATCTATCAAAAGTGCTCCAAGGAAGGAACAGTGGTGAACCAGCGACAGGGTCATGGGCGGCCAAGGCTCATTGATGCACGTGGGGAGCGAAGGCTGGCCTATGTGGTCCGATCAAGAAGTCTCAAGAAGTTAATGCTGGTTCTGATAGAAAGGTGTCAGAATACACAGTGCATCACAGTTTGTTGCGTATGGAGCTGCATAGCTGCAGACCAGTCAGGGTGCCCATGCTGACCCCTGTCCACCACCGAAAGAGCCAGAAGTGGACACGTAAGCATCAGAACTGGACCACGGAGCAATGGAAGAAGGTGGCCTGGTCTGATGAATCACGTTTTCTTTTATATCACGTGGATGGCCGGGTACGTGTGCGTCTCTTACCTGGGGAACACATGGCACCAGGATGCACTATGGGAAGAAGGCAAGCTGGCGGAGGCAGTGTGATGCTTTGGGCAATGTTCTGCTGGGAAACCTTGGGTCCTGCCATCCATGTGGATGTTACTTTGACACGTACCACCTACCTAAGCATTGTTGCAGACCATGTACACCCTTTCATGGAAACGGTATTCCCTGGTCGCTGTGGCCTCTTTCAGCAGGATAATGCGTCCTGACACAAAGCAAAAATGGTTCAGGAATGGTTTGAGGAGCACAACAACGAGTTTGAGGTGTTGACTTGGCCTCCAAATTCCCTAGATCTCAATCCAATCGAGCATCTGTGGGATGTGCTGAACAAACAAGTCCAATCCATGGAGGCCCCACCACACAACTTATAGGACATCTGCTGCTAACATCTTGGTGTCAGATACCACAGCACACCTTCAGGGGTCTAGAGGAGTCCATGCCTCGACAGGTCAGGGCTGGTTTGGCAGCAAAAGGGGGACCAACACAATATTAGGAAGGTGGTCGTAATGTTATGCCTGATCGGTGTGTGTATATATATATATATATATATATATAATGTATGTATGTATACAGTACTTTTTTTTTTTTTAAATAGTTTACTGTCCAATGTCTAAACATACCAAGTGTGTGCCAAAGATTAAGACTTCTGTCAGCAAATTAAGCAACCTTTTCATGGTAAAATGCTAAACATTTAAGATCTTCAGTTTAGTGATGATGTAATAATGCCATCTGGTGGAGATCATGGGCACTTAACTGGTGGATGTAACATATATATTCTTATATTCTTTCTATCAAACGTTTCATTTGCATCTCTTCTCGTTCAGTTCAATACATTGTCTATTATTTAATCCAACTGATCTGTGTCGTATCTTCATCATACCTTCTGATAACACACTGGACAAAAACTACTTTTAAAAAATATTTTGTAAATTACATAAAACAAGTGTATCCTGTATTACTGTAACATCTTTAATTCAGCAACAATACTGATTTGAAATATGTATAAACCAAGTAGGGCTTGATGCATCCTGCGGTGGACATCCAACTCCGCCCACAACCAAGTGTGATGTCAGAAGCCAAGTCAAATCAAACAAAGCCAAACTGCCGAAACTGTGTAAACTGTGAGTGTCACATAATTTGTGGGACCGCCTCATTTTAATTTGTGGGACCGCCTCATTTTAATTTGTGGGACCGCCTCATTTGGTGGACTTGTTTTGACTTGAATAAAAATATGGCTGAAAAAGGAAACACCAAGGAATAAATAAATATAATTTCCACTTTTTGTCATTCCAACTCAAAATGCAGTTAAATACTTCATAATATTTCATTATTATGGTGTAATTTATATAGACTCATCTTTATTCCTTTGTGTGATCTCATTATCAAAATGACCTCCTGACAAAAATAATCGACCTGTGATTTACTGAGAGTCTATTATCTGTAACTAAGTTGAATGAGCTTGTCAAAAAATATCATATCAACCAACTGCATTCTCACAAGAAGAGTATCCACAAGGTTCCTACGCCCCATGAGGCATTGCGTCTAAAGTGCGAGCGTCTTCCGGTTCGAAGTAAACATGCTGGACGTGACACTCTGTTCATTCAACAGTTGAGTCATTCAAGATTTAGCGATCCAAACTTGCGAACGTTTGGCCTTTACTTAAAGACTTAAGATTCCAACATCAATATTTGAACAATGTTTTACAATAAAAAAAATGTTACAGTAAATGTATTAATTTATGTCAGGAGTGCACATCAATCATGCTGAATCTAACTGATATTTATATTGACATAAAAAGAGAACACATGCCTATTCATTTGCACTTGCTTCCACAAGAATGCACAAAACAACTCCATTAAGGCTTTTAAGTCCAAAGGCTTACACATTTATAAATATATTGATTAAATATCATGTTTATGTCACATTTCTGAGCATTTCTATTAATTTCCTCGAAATTATGTGATGATTCCAATCCGAGGACGTTTGAGCGATCTCTCCCGTCTATCTATACTGTTATCCGTTCAGCCAGAGCAACAGAGTGAGCTCATGAGAGGAAAACAGGAGTTATGAGTTATACGAGTTAACGAGTGTGTGACAGATATGCGGATGCATTAGTCCGGTATCAACAAAGGCACAGGGAAGAGACAGATAAAACATTAAACCAAATAAATGCACGATTATAATCTTAAGCAGTCTCTGGTATTTCCCACTTTTGTGGAAGATCAGTAAATTAAGGACAATTAAGGGCACGAAAATTGTTTATTGTATTGTGATATTATTAGGGATGCACGATATTTATCGGACAGATAAATTATCAGGCGATATGGGTGAAAATGATGCCATTTTTATTGCTCCGATAAATAAATGAAATCCGATAACCTAGATCCGATAAAGTACGCTTGCTGGTAAATCAATCAATCAGTCTGATTTATCCGAGATTCATCCGCTTTCCAAGTGCAATCGACTGCAGCTTTAAAACTGTGTCGCACTCATTATTTGTGAACATGTTTTCGCCGGTCTGGAAGTTTTTCTCTGTGACAGAGAACGACAATGGCATTGCTATTTGCAAATCATGTTCAGCAAGGACTCCAAGAGGAGGGAAAAAGGCGTCAACAAATCTTATATCTCACTTGAAAGGTCGTCATCGAAGCTGCATTAAAAGAATATGAAGCAGCCACGGCAGCAGCTACTAGCAGCAAGCCTAAAACAAGGAGCGTCGATGTCCCCATTCAGCAGGCATTTGAGAATTGTAAAAAAGTTTTCCAGAGACAGCAAAAAGGCTAAAGCCATCAACGACAAAGTAATGCAATTTATAGTCCTTGATGACCAACCTTTTTCCATGGAAGAGGATCCCGGTTTTCGCGGGTTAGTAGAGCATTTGGAGCCACGTTACACCCTTCCGAGTCGCCGCTTCTTCTTTGATGTTTCCCTCCCTGCCTTGTACGATTTGGTCGCCACACACATTCATAATTTGATCGACAAGAGTGGACTAAGCATAAGTTTCACCACGGACATTTGGACATCTGACGTTAGTCCGGTCAGTATGCTTCGTTTAACAGCTCAGTGGTTGAATGAATATTTTAACATGCAAAAAGTCTTGCTGCACGCACAGGAGCGCTCCGGATCGCATGCAGAGATGATGGCCAAGCTTTTGAAACCATGTTCAAACAGTGGAATATTACAAAAGACAGATTGCATGTTGTGCTCAGAGATAATGCACGCTATATAATTAAGGCGATGGAGGAATGTGGGCTTGCAAGCTTGGGCTGTATGGCACACACCTTACAGCATCACAGACTGTGTTTCGATCAGCAGAAAGATGGTAGGCCACTTCAAACACTCCCAGCTTGCCACCTCCTGTCTTAAAGACTTACAAAAACAACTGGGCATGAAAGACACAAGGCTTCAACAAGACGTGCCTACGAGATGGAACAGCACATTCTATATGCTGAGAAGTTTGTTGGAGCAGAGGCGAGCCCTTGCAGCATATGCAGTAGATTTTCAAATACCTGCTTTTCTGAGCATACACCAGTGGACATTAATTGAAAACATGATGACCATTCTTGACCCATGTGAACAGCTGACAAGAGACATTAGCTCATCTACAGCCACAGTAGCTAATGTGATTGTGATCCCCTCCATTGAAGCCTTAAAACGTCTGTTAAACAAGACTGTTGCAACAAATCATGGAGTTAAAACTTCAAAGGCCACTCTACTGCTACTCTCTTAAAATAGACCAAAAAACTAACAGCCTAAATTGTTTTTTGTTTTTTTTTCTTTGTTCGTGGTCTACTTTAGATAAATGTGTATCTCTCAGAGCCCCGATTCCTAGATCCGAGAGCCCCTTGTAATACTGGACAAGCAACAAATCCAGGTTCCCAGAGCTTGCCTCACTTGCAAGGAAATACCTGTCAGCCCCTTGCACCAGTATAGACAGTGAACATTTATTTTCTGCTGCTGCAAATGTTATGGATGAAAAAAGAAAATGAATTGGGTATGAGAAGGCAGAGATGCTTCTGTCAAGAAGAATCTCCCACTATTGCCCTCACATAACAAATAGAAAAGACAATAGATATTAAACAGAGACAAGTGAAAAGACACAGTGGTACAGTGGTGGTCAGAGTTATTGGCACCCTTGGTAAATGTGATCAAAGATGACTGTAAGAATAAATCTGCATTGTTTATCCTTTTGATCTTTAATTCATAAAATTAGCAAAAATCTAACCTTTCATTGAAGGAAAAGAATTGAAAGTGGGGGGGAAATCACATTATGAAATAAATGTTTTTCTCCAAAAACACATTGACCACAATTATTGGCACCCTTTTATTCAATACTTTTGCAACCTCCTTTTCCCAAGATAACAGCTCTGAGTCTTCTCCTATAATGCCTGATGAGTTTGGAGAACACCTGACAAGAGATCAGAGACCATTCCTTCATGCAGAATCTCTACAGATCCTTCTGATTTCCAGCCTCATGCTGGTGCTTCTTCTCTTCAGTTCACCCCACTCATTTTCTTTAGGGTTCGGCCATGGCAGAAGCTTCATTTTGTGCTCGGTGACACATTTTTGTGTTGGTTTTGATGTTTGTTTTGGATCATTGTCCTGATGGAAGATCCAACCACGGCCCATTATTGGATTTCTAACAGAAGCGGTCAGGTTTTGATTTTTTTATCTGTTGGTATTTGATAGAATCCATGATACCATGTATCTGAACAAGATGTCCAGGACCTCCAGCAGAAAAATAGGCCCACAACATTAAAGATCCAGCAGTATATTTAACTGTGGGCATGGGGTACTTTTTATCCATGTGTGCACCGAACACATCTGGTGGGTTTGCTGCCAAAAAGCTCTTTTTTTAGTTTCATCTGACCATAGAAGCTGGTCCCGATTGAAGTTCCAGCTGTGTCTGACAATTGAATATGCTGGAGATTGTTTCTGGATGAGAGCAGAGGATTTTTCTTGAAACTCTCCCGAACAACTTGTGGGGATGTAGGTGCTGTTTGATCATTTTTTTAGGCTTTCTGAGACTCAAGACTCAAGAAATCATCCTCACCGTGCATTAGGACGATTTAGACACACATCCTTTTCCAGGCAGATTTGTAACTTTTTTATTTCATTGGAACTTCTTAATTATTGCCCTGATGATGGAAATGGGGATTTTCAATGCTTTAGCTATTTTCTTACAGCCACTTTCTATTTTGTGAAGCTCAACAATTTTTGCTGCACATCAGAACTATATTCTTTGGTTTTACTCATTGTGATGAATGATTATGGGAATTTCATGTTCATGATCACCCTGGTGTGCTAAAATAAAAATGTAAATATGAATGGGAATATACTTCAGAGATATTTTACTCATAAAAAATTTTAGGGGTGCCAATAATTGTGGCCAACGTGTTTTGGATTTCATAATGTGATTTTCCCCCCACTTTCAATTCTTTTCCTTCAATGAAAGGTTAGATTTTTGCTAATTTTATGAATTAAAGATCAAAAGGATAAACAATGCAGATTTATTTTTACAGTAATCTTTGATCATATTTACCAAGGGTGCCAATAATTCTGACCACCACTGTATGTACTTTGGAGGAGCATCACACTGCACCCGACCATCCACGTGATGTAAAAGAAAACGTGATTCATCAGACCAGGCCACCTTCTTCCATTGCTCCGTGGTCCAGTTCTGATGCTCACATGTCCACTGTCGGCTCTTTTGGCGGTGGACAGGGGTCAGCATGGTCACCCTGACTGGTCTATACAGCTCCATACGCAACAAACTGTGATGCACTGTGTATTCTGACACCTTTCTATCAGAACCAGCATTAACTTCTTGAGCAATTTGAGCTACAGTAGCTTGTCTGTTGGATCGGACCACACGGGCCAGCCATCAATGATCCTTGGCCACCCATGACCCTGTCTCCGGTTCACCACTGTTCCTTCCTTGGACCACTTTTGATAGATACTGACCACTGCAGACCGGGAACACCCCACAAGAGCTGCAGTTTTGGAGATGCTCTGACCCAGTCGTCTAGCCATCACAATTTGGCCCTTGTCAAACTCGCTCAAATCCTTACTCTTGCCCATTTTTCCTGCTTTTAACACATCAACTTTAAGGACAAAATGTTCACTTGCTGCCTAATATATCCCATCCACTAACAGGTGCCGTGATGAAGAGATAATCAGTGTTATTCACTTCACCTGTCAGTCCTCATAACGTTATGCCTGAATATGCCTGTATATATACTCCTTCCGAAATTTGTTAATAAAACATCATGTTGCTTAAATTCTGCGATCTCATGTAAGAGGCTGACATTTAGGCCAGCTGAACATATACTTGTTTAATTAGTGACGCTTAGCCTACATTTTAAAATCTTTATTTGAATATAGCAACATTTTTATTTTAAAATCTTTATTTTGAATATGGCAACATGATACCTCGTTCTACAATATTTCTATAAATAAATCACTGACTGAGACTCCTCTCCTATCAGCCAATCACTGTGGGTATAGTTAGTAAGCGTTTTGACACCATCCAGAGCAATGAGGTCAACCCCGCCATATCTCTTAGCTTAAGACTTTTCTCTATTCCATTTGTCTGTTCCTCTATTCTCTAATTGGTGGAAGTATTCTCAATTTTTTTAGAAGTGGGGAAGTGAGTTAAATGTCTGACATACAGGCATCTTCATGAGAACTCAGTTCCCTTTGCTGTTCCCTATTGACTTGTTCTGTAAAGGCAACTCTTTACTTGATGCTTTTGAATCCATGACATTGGCGTTGCTAATGCCATACTCTCCTGTTTGAGCTACATAGTAGGTCCTAACCCATTCACACTTGTGCATGATTTCACCAACCGCCAAGAGATCCAAATATTTTTTCTAGTATTATCCAGAAAGTATCTTTATCCACAATGAACATTAAACAGAAAAAAATGGAATTGTGGTGTGATTAACATCCTGGTCTTCTCTCAGGTTCTATGGGGATTGAATGGTTGGACCCAAATAATACAATTTCAGCCCCCCAGACCTAAAGCAGTTCCTCGAAATAATAGTTATTCATCCACAATATCTGCTCTTGACATGGGAATCAGTGAAGAGGAGTGGGAAAGGCTACAGAAGGCTCTGGACTGGCCCGGTCCAGATGAAGAAATCACTCAGCTGGATCTGAGCACAAGTCCAGTCCACTCAACATTCTCTATTGTGGGACTCAAGGAGAGTTACAAAGTGGGAGAAAAGATCTCCGTTACCATCACAGCCAGAGACCACAACAAGAACCTGAAAAGATATGGAGGAGATTTCTTTAAAGCAAAACTATTCAATTCAAAGCTAAAGGTGTGTTTATTTTATAATATACTGTATATTATTTTATAACCAATTTTTTATACAAAAAAAAAAAAAAAAAAAATGCCAACATTTGTCACATTGAGTTTTATTTGCCTGTTGTTGGTTTATTTACAAAATATTACTTATTATGTTTAGGTTTATAAGCTTGCTTTACCTACAGACATTAGTTTTCTGCATTACACTTTAACCTTCTCCATTCTTCTTGAAGGCGAGTGTGTACGGGGAGGTTGTGGATCACCATAATGGGACTTACTCTGTTGCTCTTCTTCTGCCCTGGGAAGGTCAGGCACAAGTTTATGTGCGTCTAGAGCACTCCAGTGAGGTTGTGCAGATTCTAAATAAATACAGGGAGTCCTCATTCCCACGCAGCCAGTATATTGGCCACTTTGAAGGGCCAGGACCCAATAAAACCAGGATCAGTGAAGTAGTACAATGTAATCTTAAGTGGGGTGCAGATGGAAGTTGGAGGAAAGGCGACTGCTGCTGTGAGTATAAGGATATAAAAACAGGGACGGTGTGGCAGTGTGAGAGACCGAAGAAACTTTCTTGTGACAACCTGGTTCATCACTCAAGAGGAGGTTTGGAAGACCCGTTAAATCCTCTTGAGAAGCAACTTCTTACAAAGTAAGTGGGAAAGAATTCAAATTGAATTTTAAAAGAATTGTAGAAATGTAAAAAAAAGAAAAGAAAAAAGTGTCAAATATTATGTAATGAATTATTATTATTTCAAAGGGAATTAACAACTGTGGCTATTACTGGAGGCAAAAAAATAATAAATGTCCTTCCCAACAATGCAGGCATTTGTAAGTTTACATATGATTTGTGTACGTTTTGACCATTTAATTTCCTGTTTAGAAAAGAATAACGGGGGGGTGAGTATTGCAAACGAGTATTCAGATTTTTTTGTTTATTGTTTACAAATTGGTTTATGGTTTATTTAATTTGCTCAAGTGGGCGACACTGAAACGCTACTCTCATCTTATTGATCAAGCCGCCCCGTCTTCTGTACATCCTTTATTGTGTCACACAGAGTTGGTACAGCACTGCCAATGTGTTTACACAGTGTTTCAGTGAATTAAATATTCAACCAACTTGTACAATTAAAACAAAATACAAACAATTTTCTGCCTTTGCTTTATTTTTCTAAATAGGAAATGGTCAAAACATGCACTTACCACATATCAGAGCACAGATATTATCTGAAATCAGATGAATGGAATAAAAGGAATTTGCATAATTATGACTGTCTTTTCAAGTAAATGTATCTTCACTTTAGGCACAATGGAGAGATGCAGATCTGGCATGACGACACCAGTTCCTGCAGGGTTCTATCTGAAAGATGTCTGGAAGTCTTTTGTTTGCAACACCAGGCAGTTCAGTTCTGCACAAATGGGAAACTGTCTTAAAAAAAAGATAGTCTACTTAATGGGAGACTCTACCACAAGGCAGTGGTTTGAGTTTTTAGAAAGAAAAGTGCCAGGTAAGTTATCAAACATATCAAATATTATATCAAATATGGACTTAACGGACACGCACACGTAGTAGCTATTGTAAGTCCACAAGACCGAAAGTGCATATGAATTTGGGACAGGGCCATTTCACCATTTTCAAAGACTCATAAAATAATGTGGATTGGCTTGATACACAGTCTAATGATCTAACGAAATCCACATTTTAAACATATTTTACTGTTCCAATTTTATGGGCCTTATACTTCCTATTTGAGCCAATGCAGATGAATGTGCAACGTAGTTTCAGGGCAAGACCTCCCTGATTGTAAAGCCAAACGTGATTGGCTGTAGCGAGAACGTGGTAAGCTGTTATTGATTGGCTTGAGTAAACGGTGGGTGGAGTCCACTTTTTTGTGGATTTGTCTGCACATTGACACTAGTGTGTAAGTGTTTCAAAATTCACAAATACATGCAGGGATTTACAAATGCACAGAAAGCGATTCATAAATGAATGCCAGGCAGAGTTGTGTTTGTGATATAAAACACATTTGTAAATATATATATTTTTATTTGCAAATCTCATCTATTTATTTGTGAATTTGATTAATTTTTATAATCCTGACCCCCATATACAGAAGCCCCACAAAGTGTTTGGACACTCAATCCAAAGATCTATTAATATCTTGCCATTAGATGAAAATATCAAAGTGAGGCACCTTTCAAGCAAAACATCTAAAAGACATTTATAAGCATTTTATACTTGCAAAATGTCATTACCCAAATGTCTTATAAAAGTGAAGTTAGTTCTGAGAATAGTTCATGTGAAATTTGTTTGCTGATGCCTCTTGGTTTGATATTTTGTATCTAATGCAGTGACAGTGAGACATGCACATAAATCAGTCATATGCAGTAGTTCACCAAAACAAATTCTGTCATCACTTACTCACCCTCATGTTGTTTCAAACTTCCTGTCTTTGGAACACAAAAGAAGATACTTTCAAAAATTAAGCTAATAATATTAAAGTGCCCCTATTATGCTTTTTTGAAAATTACCTTTCATGCAATGTGTAATGTAGATGCCTGTATATGTAAATGGTCTGCAAAATTGTAAAGTCGAAAGTGCATGATTAAGTTATTGTCTCCCAAAAGAAAGAATTGACTCTGAACTGCCTAAACGAGTCGTCACGAATTCCAGTCTCACTTCCGTGACCTGCGTACTTAATGCGGTAACACAATTGCATAATATTAGCCTATGGTCTCAAACGTGCTGCGTAACACACGAGAATGAACCTCACTGATTACGCAGCACGTTTGAGCTTCCTGAAGAGGTTTGTTCTTGCGCGTGTAGCAGGTTTGGTTGAGCTTCTGCTTATGTTCGCTGATCAGTGTTTATATGTCACGTCTGTTTGTCATAACAAGCAATCGATTCTCATCAGAAAATTTGGACTAAACCACTCGATTCATATGGATTAGTTTTCCATTTTTGAAGCGTCAAAGTGGAAGTTGCAAAGACAGTCAATGGAAGGAAATCTGATAGCATTCTGTCGTCAAAAATATCTTAATTTGTGTTCCGAAGATGAACGAAAGTCTTACAGGTGTGGAACGACATGAGGGTGAGTAATTAATGACAGAATTTTCATTTTGGGGTGAACTAACACTTTTAAATTGTGTCCATTAATGCAGATTGTCTGTTGTTTTTACTAACACTGAGTAATGATAAATGAAAGAACAAGATTTATTTTACAAACTTTAATGTTACATCAGTCATTCACATTAGTGCTCGGCTAAAGAATGCACTGTCATTGATGCATTTAATGATACAGTTCCCACATGTGCACCACAATAAATTAGAAATATACACATCGGTTAGTTGATATACACTTGTTAAAGGGCTAGTTCACCCAAAAATGACATTTTTCTGTCATTAATTACTCACCCTCATTTCGTTCCAAAAGACCTTCGTTCATCTTCAGAACACAAATTAAGATATTTTTGATTAAATCCGAGAGGTCTTTTTATCTCCCATAGAAAGCAACAAAATTACCACATTCAAGGTCCAGAGAAGTAGTAAAGACATCCGCTTTTGCTGTCAGAGATTAATCAGAGGTTAAAATTTATTATTAAAGCTGTTCCTGAGCAGTACCCAAAGGTTTGCTTGTGCACAGTGCATTTTACAAAAGACAGCTTCCTGAACCTGGGAGAGTACAACGCCAGTGTCTTGACGAATAATGCTACCTATCAGTAGCTATACCAACTAGATTTGGGGTAGGCCTACTGGAACTCGGACTCTAGTCTGGACTCGAGTACAACTTTTTGTGGACTTAGACTTGTCAGCGATGAATTTTTACTCTGTTTTGACTCGGACTTGAGCATTTAGGACTCGAAAAATGTTCCCGAGTCTAACTATGTCCAGGGATTCTGTGAAATATGCTCGGGACAGTTGACGGAATTGTCACTGGCCAGATTGGATCAGTACTGCATTGTCACAAAAGTCAATCGCACCAATCAGCGCACGGATGCTGAATTAAGTTTTCTTTCGCATCTTATTGTGCTTCTACACACTTAAAAAGACACAAAGTTATGTCAAAATGCCCGTCTCAGTGAGTATTCACATAAACACGGTCAGTTATGTCTTAAGTGAATGTAAACAGTTGGGCGAAAATCAGATGTGTCAGTATATTGGATCCGTGCATTAGATCTTAAAGTAACAGCAGCCTAATAAACCTGCTGCTGTCGGTGTCC
The DNA here is from genome assembly GCF_019924925.1 of Ctenopharyngodon idella. Taxonomy (NCBI): domain Eukaryota; kingdom Metazoa; phylum Chordata; class Actinopteri; order Cypriniformes; family Xenocyprididae; genus Ctenopharyngodon; species Ctenopharyngodon idella. The sequence continues at coordinate 1,476,763 of NC_067242.1, read as the reverse complement.
TTAATGATAATCAAACAACAAAATAAAAAGAGAGAATGGTTCACTTCTCTTGGCTGAGTGACTTTAATAATAATAATTTATATTTAATGCATACTCTGATGTAAATGATGAGTAACTTAAATATGCAATGATAACAAACTAAATGACAAACAGGTGTATTGATTGCATTAGTGTCTAATGACTGGCAGGAAACTAAAACAAAGGAAACATGTAACTGAAGAGAAACAAACTAAAATTCATGAAAATGAAACTAAACACCAACAGTATTACTTTTTGCTGTTGTAATGAAATTATTTTTTAAAACATGGTGGTAGCTTCTAGTTTCAAAGAAAAAGAATGTTTCTAACATCTTTGAAGCAGTAGTTTACATGGGTCAAAATTCAAAAACAACAGCAACAACAAATCTTTAGTGTTTTATATACTAATTATTACTATAGTTTTTTTCTATGGTAAATAGTGTTCATATGCGGGTGTAGCTCATGTATATAGCCAGGCAGGGCAAAGCCCTACCATCAACTTGAACACATAGATCGATACATTAAACTTCCAATAATGTAATTTGTTAATCATAAATATATCAAAAAATGAAACAGTTTTGAGTTGGCCCTGAGTCATGGAAATTACATGCAGGACCTTTATGCACAGTACATGCCATTGTAAAGACCGTAGGTCTGTCCCCTCACAGCCTCATTTTCATCCATAAAAAAAATCAATATAGCATCTTCTCTGTCATATTAAAACCATGCAAAAATGCACAGCCTCAAACAGAGAGAAAAGAGGTACATATTCAGCAGGTTCCAATAGGCTGTTTTCCATTCACCAAGCTATCCCGATTACCTCCCCCTGCCTTGAATTCATAAATTTATATCGATGGATAAGTCAAGTCCCGCCCTTTAGCTTTTTACATTAGAAGTTTCACTCAGAAATATGTTACAATACAGAAATCAAGTCGGCCATTACATTCCATTACATGACTTTAAGTTTGCTGAGCAGGATACTAATTATGAGATGACGTTAAAAAAAAAAAAAAAAATGCCAAGATGCAATCGAGGTTTGCTTTTGTTACATTTAAAATTGACATTGTTTTTTATAAGTTGTTAAGGTTTAAAAAAAGATATTGACTTAATGAAATACAGTATTGTTTTGTTGGACTCAGACTTGAACCTTTTGGACTCGGACTCGCTTGATTAAAGACTCATACTCAACTCGGACTCCACTAAGGTGGACTCGAATCCAAAACTACTACCAACACTATATTTGCATTGTTTTAAATGTAGGTTTAGGGTTTGGGGTAGGAATGGACGTTAATAAATCCTAAAACCACATCACACCACATGAATATTATGCTGGTGGCAGAATCTGATAGGTAGTTCTGGCAAATTGTCTGAACACCGGCTATTTACAAAAGAGTATTTTGTGAAACGTTCTTCTCAAGTTGTGCTTGCAAAGTTGCTTCAGATCGATCGGAAACTGACGGCATTATTATTAACTGTGTTTACAATTGCTTTAGAAGCCTTGGAAGCTGAAGGGGCATTACATTTCCGACACATGCTTGAGGTGTTTGGCCAATCACAACGTGCTGGCTCAGCTGGCCAATCGGAGCACTCTGGGCTTTACAGAAGGAGGGACTTTGTAGAAATCAGCACATTTCAGACAGACTGTGAATAGAGGAGCTGAAATAATGTACGGTATGTGAAAAATGTGTTTTTGAACATTAAAGGGGTGGTATAATGCCACTTTTACAAGATGTAAAATAAGTCTCTGGTGTCCCCAGAGTGTGTATGTGAAGTTTTAGCTCAAAATACCCCACAGATCATTTTTTATAGCATGTTAAATTTGTAACTTTTTGAGGGTGAGCAAAAACACGCCGTTTTTGTGTGTGTCCCTTTAAATGCAAATGAGCTGCTGCTCCTATGAAGAGGGCGGAGTTTCAAGAGCTCGTGTTAGCAGCGGCGATTACCTCAGACTCACTGAAAATGTCAGAAACTGTTCAGCCTTTTATGTTCAAACTGGAGTCGGACAATGATTGAGACACTCAAGAAGAAGTGACAACATGTAGAATGCAACAGGACGTTTCTGAACGGTTAGTTGATGAATTTATGTAGCTGATGTTGAGTTAACCATCTCAAAGTTATTGATTGCATATCCTGTCATGATAATCTATAAATCGCTCCTGTGGGAACTGTTGTAAGATCCTACAGAGCCAGAGAATATTTGTCATGTTGTCATCTTGCTTTTATGATATGCTATTGCATTTGTGTTACGTACTGTATTGTAATAACATTGCCTCACCCCTTTGTTGTGTGTTCTCGGTTGCGGGGTTTATGTAAATTTTAGGTTTAGTGATGTCACCAACCCGGGAAGAATCTCGTTGTAGTCCCTACCAGCTGTTTGTTGTAGTCCTTAAACAGAGAATTCTTTAAAAGAAAATATCTCTCTTTGCATTGAACTTTGAGCGTCGTAACTTTACAGATGTTGTTTATACTCAAACAGCAACATTACACACTAACTAAAGTTAGTGCATTTTAACCAATTCTATTACACCCAATAATCAAATTAATGAACTTTTAAAATAGTATCATATGACCTCTTTAAGTGCCCATTTATTTCTTTGGGCGGCTGTACAGTGCTCAAAAATGTGAAAAAATGACGTAAATTCAGACAGGGTTCCAACCCGGTTCAAGGAAACATACAAAAATTTCAACTGGAACATAAAAATGAAAACTAAATCAAGTTTAATCGTTCTGAACAGAAACGTTTATTTGATATTAAAGACTTTAGATATAAAAAGTGTGATAGACTGGCCATCTGTCCAGGGTGCTTTCCCCTGCCTCTGGCCTAGGAAAATGCGATAGGCTCCAGCCCTATGACTTAGAAGGTCGTATAAGGAATAGCGAGAGAGAGATAAAAAGAGGGTGCACTCGTATTACTATGATTGTTCGAAGGAACACATGAACAGAAGCGTTAAAATACTGATTCCAGACAGAAATAAGTACAAGTTGTCCAGGTCCCATAAGACATACACATTTTATTTGGTTAGGAATAACGTGACATGAATTAAAGGTGTGTGACACACTGTATGTATAGTCACAGAATTTAAACAAATTTTTTTTTTAATGTTTTTGATTATTTTATTGTGTTTATGATATTGTTTCAATTGTTATATGAATGCTGGACTGATGACATGAAATGCCCTGAACGGACAGTAGGGGGAGACGATGTGCTAACGGTGAGTTACGAAGAAAACAACAGCACATCTTTGACCATCTTGTATTTCTGTTATATAGGTGGGTAAATCTTGTCACAGTAGCCATATAATGTCAAGAAATCATGTTAGTAAAGTTTATTCACTGTTTGAGGGTGGTAATGTACCTTTTATGAATGTATTTATACGTTTACAGAGATTGTATGTTCTCGTCAAAATGGTGTTTTATTTACAGGCAGGTCGCTATAGGCCCAGGGTTACTTTAACCCTTACATACTGGGTCAATTTGATCCGTTTTGATTTTTCTTTTCTTTAAATTTTGTGACTTTAACTCATTTAGGATCATGAACATGCATGTAAAGTTTCAATACTCTGATGTCTTTTGGCATATACATAGGTAAGCGGGCGGGGAGTGGGAAAGTCTTGAGCGGCTTATCTGAGTCTGATCGTGTCTTTGTGTTTTCCAGGGGATCTGAAGGGAGCTGTGGAGCGTGGAAGAACTGGAAGGTATCACAGGAATGACAGGTAAGTAAACAACAGGTAAGTGGGTCAGGCGAAACAACATGGTATAGTTGAGACCAGACAGTGAGTGAACGGGAGGAGTGCAGTTATATAGTGCAGGCTGATGATTGCTGACAGGTGAATGTGATCAGTACTCAGGTGATTGGGATCTGGTGACTGTAGTGGGTGGTGACTGTGGTGACTCCCTGACAGTACCCCCTCCTCCAGGGGCAGCTCCTGACGCCCTACTACGGCGACGGGGTCAGCCACGGCCTCTGGGTGCTGGACGGTCCGGGTGGTTTTGGTGGAATTTGGCCAGGAGAGTGGGATCCAACACATCGTCTCGGTTAACCCAGGACCGTTCTTCTGGTCCGTACCCTTCCCAGTCTACAAGATATTCCAGACGACCACCCCATCGCCGAGAGTTCAAGATCTCCTACACCCTGTAGACTTGAGGTTGTTTTCGATGACTTCGGGAGGAGGAGGTACTGGCGGCTTGTCGGGTTCTGTGGCAGAGGGAGAAACAGGTTTGAGGAGGGAAACATGGAAGGAAGGGTGAATGCGATACCGTGCTGGGAGTTGGAGACAGTAGGTGACTTCATTGATCTGCCTCTCGATGGTAAAGGGACCTATATGGGGGCGCTCAGCTTCCGGCAAGGCAGGCGGAGACGCAGATCCCGGGTTGAGAGCCAGACCTTATCTCCAGGACGATAGACGGGGGTAGAAGACCCGCGGGCATCTGCAAAGGCCTTGTGTCTCTGCTCTGCTTGCTGGAGTTGGATGTGGGCTGAGTCCCAAACCCTCTCGCTTGCTCAAAACCAGTGGTTGACAGCTGGAACGTCCGAGGGTTCTTCTGTCCAGGGAAACAGAGGGGGTTGGTACCCGAGTATGCACTGAAACGGGGTAAGGCCGGTGGTCATTTGCCTGAGGGAATTTTGTGCATACTCGGCCCACAGGAGGAAGCGGTTCCAGCTGTGTTGGTTGTCATGACAGTAGGCCGGGAGATATCTCCCTAACTCCTGGATTTTCCGCTCAGTCTGGCCATTGGTCTGGGGATGATACCCGGAGGAGAGGTTGACGGAGACACTGAGGAGTTTGAAGAAGGCTGTCCAGACCCGGGATGTGAACTGGGGGCCCATGGTTGGAGACAATCTCTTCTGGTATACCAAAGGTGCGGAATAGATGATGAAAGAGGGCTTCAGCTGTTTCGAGGGCGGTGGGTAAACCCCAGAGGGGAATCAACTTGCATGCCTTTGACGAACTATTCACTGCAACGAGAATGCAGGTGTTACCATCAGACTTTGGCAGGTCTGTTACAAAGTTGACTCCGACGTGGGACCAGGGACGACGTGGGAGGGGTAGTGGTACCAGTTTACCTGTGGGTAGGTGACGTTGAGTTTGGAGATGGCACAGACTGAGCATCCTCGAATGTACTGGGAGACATCCCGGGCCATACGGGGCCACCAGTATCGAGCTTGGAGGAGCAAGAGGGTACGCTGGCTGCCTGGGTGTCCAGAGCCCGGGGAAGCATGAAGGGAGCCTAGAAGGGTAGTTCTCAAGGAGGTGGGTACGTAGATCTTACCCTCTGGGCCTCCCAGCGGAGCGGGTTCAGACATGGTGGATTTAATCTTTTGGCGCTTCAGAGGTATTCCAGGTTCTTGTGATCCGTGATGACAGTAAAGGGGTGTTGGGCTCCCTCCAGCCAATGCCTCCATTCCTCCAGCGCCAGTTTGATGGCGAGTAACTCTCGGTTACTGATGTCGTAGTTCCGCTCCGCTGGGAAAAGCTTCCGTGAGAAAGCAGGTCATGTCAGTCAAGACTCTCTGTGGTACTGTGATAGCACTGCTCCTACACCGGTGGTGGAGGCATCCACCTCCACGACGAACGGGAGCTTGGGGTCGGGGTGTGTGAGGATAGGAGCAGTGCAAAAGGCCTCTTGGAGTTCCTTGAAGGTGGCTCAAGCTTCGGGGTTTCAGGACAGAGACTTGGGCTTCTGACAGAGCATGGAAGTGAGTGGGGTTGAAAGGATACTGAAGTTCTGGATGAATCAATGGTAGAAGTTAGTGAAGCCGAGGAATCGTTGAAGTTCTTTAACAGTTTGTGGTTAAGGCCAGTTCCGGATGGCTTGGACCTTCCCCTGGTCCATCTGGATACCATCGGCGCTCAGGATGTAACCGCGGAACTGGACCGTGGGGCAGTGGAACTCACACTTCTCAAGCTTCAGGTAGAGGTGGTACTTCCAGAGTTGTTGGAGGACCTGCGTCACGTGGTGGCGATGTTCGGCCAGGTTCCGGGAGTAGATCAGAATGTCGTCAGTATACACGATGACGAACCGATGGAGGAACTCCCGGGACACCTCGTTCAAAAACCCCTGGAAAATGGACGGTGAGTTGGACAGGCCATACGGCATGACCTGATATTCATAGTGGCCAGAAGGGGTGATGAAAGCCGTTTTCCACTCATCGCCCTCCTAGATACGAACAACGTTGTAGGCACTCCGCAGATCCAGCTTCGAGATGATGCGGGCCCCACGGAGTTCCTCGAGGGCGGCCGGGACCAGGGGAAGAGGATAAGGGAGCTTGACTGTGTGTTCGTTGAGGGTCCAGTAGTTGATACAGGGCCGCAAGCCTCTGTCCTTCGTACCCACGAAGAAGAAGCTCGATGCTGCTGGTGAGGTGGATGGATGAATGAACTGTTGATGTAGTCCTCCATAGCCTTGCGCTCCGGGATGGACAGGGGGTACACTCGCCCCTTGGGGGGTGTGGCACCAGGCAGTAGGTCTATGGTGCAGTCCCATGACCGATGGGGTGGTAGCTTCGAGGCTGCCTGTTTGCTGAACACATCCTGGAACGCCATATAGTCAGATGGGATCATGGGAGCAGTGTGAGGTTCAGGGCTCTCCACCAGTGTGGATTGAACGTGTAGTACCGGGTCTCTCACCGGGGGCTCAGGAACGTTTCTAAAGACAGGCAGGACTCCATCTTAAAATCTCACTTGTGTCCCATCTGACTTCTGGAGAATGTTGAGAGAGCCATGGGCGTCCCAGGATGACGTCTACAGTGGGTCCCTCCAGTACCAGAAAGGAGATTCTCTCGCTATGAAGACATCCGATTTGCAGTGTGATAGGTGGAGATCGGAACTGGATTCGCCCACGTCCGAGCGGTTTTCCCTGGATGGTTTCTACTTTCAGTTCTTCTTGACTCTGACGGGGCAAACCCAGTTGCTTTAGAAGGGTTGGTGAGATGAAGTTTGCTGAATAGAGATATTCATTAAGGTTGAACAAGACATGTGGTTAAATTATTGTAATAAAGCCATTACAAAAGCAGCTCCATTGTAAACAACAGCACATCTTTGACCATCTCATTATTTCTGTTATATAGAACACTAACTGCAGTACTGCCAGCTGGACGTGCTACAGTGTAAACAATTTCTGACAAATGCTGTTAATAAACACCTTCTTTTTTTTTTTTTTTTTGGGTGGTGGAAACGAGCTTCCATAAAGCTTCCATACTTCACTGTACTCCATGAAATAGCTAATGCTTAAAAAATAAGATCCCATTGATGCTTCGCAAGCTCTTTGTGGCCCATGGCACTTGTAGTAGCATGCAACCAAGATGATGTCAGGAACATCTTACAGATGAAATTTATTTGGAGCTAGTCAGAGGAATTTCAGGTGAAGACAGGAATGTACTATTTCACATGAGCTTGATGATTAGTTCATTCTGATCACAGCCACATACCCAATTATAAAAGAGTGTGCACATCCTGGTTATCTTGTGCTGGTTGGCTTCACAATCTTTGCCCATCTGGTTTTTCAACATTTTATGTATATCCATCACACTATTATTGCACTTCTGAAGCGTGCATCAGACACTGTGTCAAAATTACTTTTTCAACTACATTGATGGTTTTAAACATTTAGAACTGCTATAAGACTGTTCACAAAAGTGTTCTTTGTTAAAGAATGAATTTGACCAAAAGAGAGAAAAAATAAATAAATAAATAATAATTTACTCACCCTCATGTGATTCCAAAACTGTATTGCTTGCTTTCTTAGTAGAAATTAATGAAAGTAAATGTGGACTAGAGGATATTAAGCTCCAAAATCACCATAAAATTAATCAATATGACCCAATCACTAAATTATCCAAAGCCACAGCCATGCAGGAGAGTAAAACATAAAAGACTAAAAATGTGTTTACTTTCATCACTGTTTACTTTCATTGTGCATAAAATATTAGCTTGGACAATTAATTGAGTTTTTAATCGTGATTACAATAATGGATGCCACAATAATGTAATCTTTTAAAGGAGCAATTACAAAAAAAAAAAAATTAAAGCTGCAAGCAGCATTTACCAGGGTTCAAGCACTTTAAGGCCTTTAAGCACATAAAAAGGTATTATATTTTATTTAGCAAGCACGTAGACACTTAGATCATAGATGGAAAACACCATTTACAGCCAATACAGGCAATTTAGTAAGGAAAAATATGGTTTTTAAAGGTTTTTGGACAGTTATAGCACCACCTATTTCCTGATTTCCACCACTTTTTTTTGGGTGTCCTCAGAGTGTGCCCATACATATGTGTGTTAATTTTGGTGAAAATATCTCATTTCGTTTTGAAGTTATGGATACTTATATATATGAGAGCATAAAAAATGACCCAAGAACGTCTTTGATTTTTTGCCATTTCCTATCAAAATTTTGACATTTGGGCTTTTACGTTTAGTTAATCAACTTAGGTTCCGTGTTTCCTACGCTGGTTTCATCTCAATCGGATTAACGGAAAAGTTTTTTAAGCGCTAAATCACAACGTTGCACAAACCATAAGCCGAAACCTGGCAAGTCTGGTATCGTTGGACTCTGCAAGGTTTCAGGAGTCTAAGGACTACCGTGGAAATAAGTCGACCACTCCCAAAGTTATACGTTTTCATCCAAAACCATTAAAAATATATGTTTTTTTAAAGATTTTTAACAGTTATAATGCCACCTATGGTCCGATCTCCATAAAAATTGGCTTGCTTCTTTAGAGTCATATGCTGCATGTGCTCACCTATTTTTGTGAAGTTCTGAGTTTTCCTTTAGGATTTATAGGCTTTTGTGTATATTTTGCCACGCCCATTTTATAATTGACCCTGTTATAGCGACCCAAAGGGTAAAGTTCAACTTTTTTTGATAATTATTGATCTAGAGAGTCCAGAGAATTGTCCAGTTGTTCAGCATGAGAAGATCTATCAAATGATATGCATATTGAGTGGATCTGTGAAACACCACGTGATTACTGAGGCTTAAAACTTGTTTGCGCCAACTAGTGGCCGATTTCTTTCAAAATTCTTGCAGACCTCTAGGACCATGAGTCGAACATGCCCACCAAGTTTTGTTCCGATTGGCCTCCGTTAACCTTGTCTAATAGGTGCTCAAACTTCATTGGCCGATGGTGGCCATGTTTTTTGAGATACGCCAATGTCCTCACAGACTATCATGCCCCCTTGGACCAAGACACTGCATGCCAAATTTCAAGTCGATACAGCTGTTTTCATGTTTTTTATCAAATTAGTGTCCAATCGACGCGATTTTTTTTTATCGTGACCAAAGATTGAGCCACATGTGTACCGAGTTTGGTGCAAATATCTCATTTTGTTCTTGAGTTACAGCCTCCGCCCACACCGCACATTTTGGCGCCCCTTAGTGACCGTGAATCAAAATTTCAACTTTTTTTTTATAATTACTGATATTGAGACTCCAGAGAATCTTTCTGCACTGGTTTGGTTCCGATTGGGCAAAAAACCTATGACTAGTTCGCAAAAGTAGGTTTTGGACAAAATTCAAAATGGCAGAAATGAAATCTGAGATATAGGTTTTGTTCGTCTTGAGTCAAGGATTCCAATGATATAAGACACTTGATTCTATGACAAACGGTCTATGAGTTATGAGCGATTTTGAACTTTTGATCGCTGTAGCGCCCCCTATTGGCCGATTGGGGTCATCTCTTGTGTGGTTCTCCCCAAATTGAGGACTATCATCTGGCCAAGTTTCAAGTCTCTAGGCCTTACGGTTTGGTCTGCACGATTCGTTTTACGGCGGAAGAAAAATAATAAAAATCCTTACAGTTACAATAGGGTTTCAGCACTTCGTGCTTGAACCCCTAAAAAAAAAAGTCCACTTACATTGTTCTGCATGCTTAAGATGTTTTTTTCTTTCAACAGGTTATCTTAAGATTTTTCCCATTGTTTTAATTTTAGTTTTAGTATAACATTATAATATCATGCATATTTTTACTTATTTATTTATTTAAAAAAGAAACCAAACCAATGTATAGTTGACACTTAGGCTTGACATTTTAAGTTTTTCAGGAAGAGCTTGTTTATTTTGATACAACAATATGGCATGCAGTTGCTTCAAATAATGGTATAAATCTATTCAAAACATCATTCAACGTAAATTGTGATCATCGCAATTACATTTTTAAGGGAATAATAGACAACTATGATTTTTGTCATAATCATGCAGCCCTACTTGGACATTATGTTATAAATACAGGTCGTACAAGTCATACAGCTTGAACTTTTTTTTTTTTTTCCTGAGCAAGACCTGGCTAAAACATGATCAAAAACAAGGTCATTAGCATATAAACATATTTTATACCCCCTTTCTGCTAAATTTCAATTTGTAAGTCATGCATAGATTTACTGATGTTTTAAAATGCTTTATTAATGTAAAATCGCTACCGTATTTAATTAGCCTACATGTTTTTGGTCTTATTTGGTCTTGTATTGGTTCCTCATTTTTTGATTAATTGCTTTTGCTTGTTTAATTCTTGCTTGATGAATCGGTTCGATCGAATCATTATGAAATGGAACATCACTGCTTTCCTTTCACAACAGTTTATTGACTGCAATGCACTAAAGACTCAAAAAGTCATGTTATGTCATGTTGTTAAATATACAATAAGATGTACTGTACTTAAGCGTTGCCAGTGTTATAAGGTTCTTACGGACATTAATCTCTTATGTAACTATTGATGCTCCAACTGCAGCGAGCGCGCATGCGCATTTACAGCATCATCAGCACCAGCTCAACAGAACATCGCGATGCTCCAGCCTCCTCTTGTGTTTACTATCGTTTGGGGAAGATTTGGTTATGAAAACCTTTAGATTATCGTCATACATGCTGATGGATGTTTTCTCTATCGTACCATACACATAAGCCGAGATAAAGAGCTCTGACAGGAGTCAATCTCTCATTATAGTGAGGGCCTTATCAGAGCGCGTAACATCGTTTTCATCAGGACTGACCAGGGCTCGTATTTTTATCTCGCTGATTTCATGTGTATAAAGGTGTAATTATCTGCTCAGTGGGATGCACATCAGTGCTTTGCCGTACTCTCTCTCCGTTATAATGGCTGCTCTATATCAGGGCACGGACGTGTCCTCACCGGATAAATATCTGGCGTTAAAAGACGTCAGAGAGGTGAAGGAGGAGACCACTCTGGACGAGAAGCTCTTTCTGCTGGCCTGCGAGAAGGGTGAGTTCATTTACCACTCTAGCGAACGTATTTAAAATACAACAACAACAATATATTTTAGGTTATATTTACGCTAGATACATTTTGAGGTATAAATAAAATACTATTTATTATCGTTTCTATTATTTATTCACGTTTTATTAAAATAATTCTGCTTTAATATTAAATATTTTGTTCTGATAAAAGCCTAGCAGTGACATGCTTTACTCTTTACTATATATAGAGGCTATATATGTATCTTTTTGTGATCTATTATTAATGTAGAGGAATATTTTTACTTTTCATAAAGTAGAAAAACTACAAAAAAGCCAAAACTTCAAATAAATGGTAGTCACAGTATTTAAAATACACTTTCCTCTGTACACTGTAAAAAATGCTGGGTTAAAAACAACCAATGTTGGGTTGAAAATAGACAAACCCAGCGAATGGGTTGTTTTAACCCAGTGGTTGGGTTAAATCCTGCTGGGTAGTTTTATTTAACTCAACTATTGTTTAAAAATTGCTGTATTGTTGCTTAAAATTAACCCAAAGTATGTTGGAAATTAATATTTATTAATATGTTTAATAAATGAACATTTCTTAATAAGTTTAATGAATAATAATTAAACATTTATTACATTGTTTATTAATAAATGTTCACCTTTTGATTGTTATTGTTGCCTCTAGTAATTATGTGTCTGATTTTTAATTTCCAACATATTTTGGGTTCATTTTAAGCCAGACATATAGTCATTTTTAAATAATAGTTGGGTTAAAAGCACTTAACCCAACCGCTGGGTTTGTCCATTTTCAACCCAACTTGGGTTGTTTTTAACCCAGAATTTTTTTTTAGTGTACAGTTGTAACAATTTCAATCTAAAATCCATGTCCATGTTGTTTGTCAGATCGACAGTTACATTTATTCAGTTTATATATTTACAAATGAGAAAATGTTACAACATAAACAATTTATTTTGAGAAAACAGTAACAGTTTCAAAATTTCTTAGATTACTTAGAACAGACACGAAGATGTGACAGTGAAATAATAGAGTTTGACCGTAGAGATGGTTTGAGAGTAATTGCATACAATTAAAATAATGGACTATACTAATTTCACGTATTTATTTTACATTTGTTTTGAGATAAGTAGATTTTGAGAGCTTGACTGATGGCTTATAGCTGGTTAAAGCTTTCATTTAGTGTTTTGTTAAATAGGAGTGCGCTGCGTAGTTTATGTCCAAACATTCCAGAAACAACTTGGAAAACGAATGAATTTCCTCTGGTTACATTGCGCAGACAAGAGTCAGTTGCTACTCTTTTACCATATAAAGAAATCCTAAAATGGCTCAGGGAAGGATATCTCTCCTTTTTGTTTGTTCCATCACAAACCGCTGTCCTCTCTCGCTCGGTGCCGTTGAACTAATATATTGTTACCTAACTGCATTTTAAGGAGACTACTACATGGTAAAGAAACTCCTGGAGGAGAAACGACATGGTGAATTAAACATTAACTGTGTAGATGTGCTTGGGAGAGATGCTGTGACCATTTCAATCGAGAATGAGAATCTAGACATACTGCAGTTGCTCTTGGATCATGGCTGTCAGGTAAGAACACACCCATGTCCTCTGCTTATACATAACATGTTAGATTAAACCAATCTGTTCATTTGGGATGGGTGTGTGTGTGTGTGTGTGTGCACACAGGCCACAGATGCATTATTAGTGGCTATTGATTCAGAAGTGGTAGGAGCAGTTGACATCCTGCTAAACCATCGGCCCAGGCGTTCCTCCAAGCCTTCTATTGCGGTTAGTCTGTTTTGCAATTATATATTCATTTCATTGTTTCTTTTATATAAACTCCAGTCAACAGGGTGGACACACTTGAGAGAATTTTTTCTCTCGATCTTAAAAAACCTTTTGATATATATTCATAATTTCATGTTGCATTATTCCTTTTTTAGAAAGTGATTCAGCGCATTCAAAACCCAGAGTATTCCACGACCATGGATGTTGCTCCAGTCATTCTTGCTGCCCACAGGAACAATTATGAGATTTTGACCATGCTGTTAAAGCAAGACATCTCTCTGCCCCGTCCTCACGCTGTAGGGTGCGAGTGCACTCTCTGTAATGCCAAGAACAAGAAGGACAGTCTTCGCCACTCAAGGTAATACTTTTTATATGATCAATTAAATTGATCAATTGGTTTATTTAACTTATTCTCACACCTCAAAAACTTTTTCTTTTTTTTTTACAACAAGCAGTGTTATCGACATTAAATGTATATAAGCGATTCTTCAGTTAGTGGATCTTGTAAAAAGTATTTATTTTAAAATGTTACAGCTTTAAATATTGTTATTGTGTCTTTAAAATAATATTTTCTTATTATATATAGAGTACCAGTTTGGAAAACATTAATATTTTCTCTTCTGCTCACTAAGGCTGCATTTATTTGATCAAAAATACAGTAAGAACAGTCAAATATTTTTCCAATGTAAAATATCTGTTTTCTATGTGAATATGTAGTAAAGTGTAATTTATTCCTGTGATCAAAGCTGAATTTTCAGCATCATTACTCCAGTCTTCAGTGTCACATGATCCTTCAGAAATGTTGAAAACAGTTGTGTACAATTTATTTATTTATTTATTTTTCGAATAGAAAGTTCAAAAGAACCGCATTAAACTGAAATAGAAAGCTTTTGCAACATTATGCACTACTGTTCAAAAGTTTGGGGTTAGTAAGTCAGTATTTTTTGAAAATAAATTAAAGAAATTAATACTTTTATTCATCAAGGATGCATTAAATCAATCAAAAGTGACAGTAAAGACATTTATAATGTTACAAAAGATTCTATTTCAAATAAAAACTGTTCTTTTGAACTTTCTATTCATCAAAGAATCCTGAGAAAAAAAAAAATATAGTACACAAATATTTTATACAATTGTACACAATAAATGTTTCTTGATCATCAAATCATCATATTAGAATGATTTCTGAAGGATCATGTGACACTGAAGACTGGATTAATGATGCTGAAAATACAGCTTTGATCACAGGAATAAATTACACTTTATACTATATATTCACATAGAAAATAATTATTTTAAATTATGTTGGTACCCTTGGTGAATATGATCAAAGATGACTGTAAAAATAAATCTGCATTGTTTATCCTTTTGATCTTTAATTCATAAAATTAGCAAAAATCTAACCTTTCATTGAAGGAAAAGAATTGAAAGTGGGGGGGGAAATCACATTATGAAATAAATGTTTTTCTCCAAAACACGTTGGCCACAATTATTGGCACCCCTAGAATTTTTTATGTAAAATATCTTTGAAGTATATTCCCATTCATATTTACATTTTTTAGCACACCAGGGCGCTCATGAACATGAAATTGTCCAGCCATGACTTCCTGTTCCACAGGAGTACAGATATGTGTAAACACAAAGGCCAAATTCCCTGAATCATTCATCACAGTGAGAAAAACCAAAGAATATAGTTCTGATGTGCAGCAAAAGATTGTTGAGCTTCACAAAATAGAAAGTGGCTGTAAGGAAATAGCTGAAGCATTGAAAATCCCCATTTTCACTATCAGGGCAATAATTAAGAAGTTCCAATCAACTAAAGATGTTACAAATCTGTCTGGAAGAGGACGTGTGTCTAAATCGTCCTAATGCGCGGTGAGGAGGAAATTTGGAGTGGACAAAGACTCTCCAAGGATCACAGCTGGAGAATTGCAGAGATTTCTTGAGTCTTGAGTCTCAGAAAGCCTAAAAAAATGATCAAACAACACCTACATCCCCACAAGTTGTTCAGGAGGGTTTCAAGAAAAATCCTCTGCTCTCATCCAGAAACAATCTCCAGCATATTCAGTTGTCAGACAAGACTGGAACTTCAAACGGGACCAGCTTCTATGGTCAGATGAAACTAAAAAAGAGCTTTTTGGCAGCAAACCCACCAGATGGGTTTGGTGCATACATGGATAAAAAGTACCTCATGCCCACGGTTAAATATACTGCTGGATCTTTAATGTACCAACATTACCAACAGATAAAAAAATCAAAACCTGACCGCTTCTGCTAGAAATCCAATAATGGTCCGTGGTTGGATCTTCCATCAGGACAATGATCCAAAACAAACATCAAAACCAACACAAAAATGTGTCACCGAGCACAAAATGAAGCTTCTGCCATGGCCGTCCCAGTCCTGACGTGAACCCTGAAGAAAATGAGTGGAGTGAACTGAAGAGAAGAAGCACCAGCATGGAGCATCTGAAGGATCTGTAGAGATTCTGTATGGAGGAATGATCTCTGATCTCTTGTCAGGTGTTCTCCAAACTCATCAGGCATTATAGGAGAAGACTCAGAGCTGTTATCTTGGGAAAAGGAGGTTGCAAAAAGTATTGAATAAAAGGGTGCCAATAATTGTGGCCAACGTGTTTTGGAGAAAAACATTTATTTCATAATGTGATTTCCCCCCCACTTTCAATTCTTTTCCTTCAATTAAAGGTTAGACTTTTGCTAATTTTATGAATTAAAGATCAAAAGGATAAACAATGCAGATTTATTTTTACAGTCATCTTTAATCATATTTATCAAGGGTGCCAACAATTTTGTCCACGTCTATATATATATATATATATATATATATATATATATATATATATATATATATATATATATATATAGAAAGCATTTTAGAGAACAATTAAGATTTATTAGTTCACAGTTTTAAAAAAAGAACGATAAAAAATACCAACATTGAAGGCTTATCAGGGACATGGTCGGATCTTTATTCGATGACATGTAAGGCATATTTACATACTTATACATACTTAGGGATTTCAAGTAGTCCCTATTGAAAACGTACCTATAAATACATTTGGTAAGCACGAACACTGAAGTGCTGAAGTATATTTACAGTGTGTAGTTGAGTTGCATTATTTTTAGTGTTGTCCTCCTTCATCCTCCATCTCTTGCAGGTTCCGTCTAGATATCTACCGATGCCTCGCCAGCCCATCCTTGATCATGCTAACAGAAGAAGACCCCATTCTGAGAGCATTTGAGCTCAGCACTGATCTGAAAGAGCTGAGCCTGGTGGAAGTGGAGTTTCGGTAATGGAGGAGTAATTAGGGAAAGAGGTCTCATAGGGATAACTGCTGAACGGAGAGAGCTAAACAGCAGCAAATACCCTCTTTGCTTTGGTTTTGGCCATGTTACAGATGCATGCATTTGTATAGCAATTCATTTACTGGGGACAAAGGTATTCTGTTGTCAAAAGAACCAGGATTTTTGTCGATGGTTAGACACCTGATTATATTGAGTTAAAGGTGCAGTAAGCAATTTCTGAGAAACACTAGCTACGTTTACATGGACACCTTTAGTTTAAGAATAAATTCATTCTGATTGATAAATCCAAACATAGTGTTTACATGAACGCTAAATAAAGTGACCAGGTTGATGCGTGTTTATATGGAATAGATGTTTTGACGTGTGCACACTGCACTAATATAAAGAGTTTCCTGCTGTTTGCGCATACTAATCTCCTAAATTGCTTCTTTTCTTTGTTTTAAAGAGCAGGCTTAATTTTGATCTATTTCAGATCCTAATCGGGAGACGAGGAGCGCATTAACCATTGTGTCATTCTCCTTATATTTATCAAGCAGTAAAAACG
The DNA here is from genome assembly GCF_019924925.1 of Ctenopharyngodon idella. Lineage (NCBI taxonomy): Eukaryota > Metazoa > Chordata > Actinopteri > Cypriniformes > Xenocyprididae > Ctenopharyngodon > Ctenopharyngodon idella. The sequence continues at coordinate 1,459,877 of NC_067242.1, read as the reverse complement.
ACCATTTATGCACCCAAAACAAGACGTCTGTGGATGAGAGTCCAACACAAGGACTGGTGGGAAGTTGTCCTGCTCCAATTCACAGACGATGAGTGAAAGGAACATTTTAGAATGATACGACAGTCATTTTATGACACTTCATTCAACAACAGCTTGTTCCTCGCGGCACACGTCATTACAGCATTTCTACATCATTGCACATGCGCAGTATTTTTTCAGTTTCAGTTTTCAATCCGATAAAGTATTTACATGTCCTCTCGATTGGATTAGAAAAGGTTTAAACCACCCATTACAATCCAAATTGAATTTTAGGGTACATTTACATGACAATGATGTACTAAATACGGACACGTTTTTCCTTTACGCTTTTCGCGTACAGACGACAACGTTGTCAAAATAATCCACGTTCACACTGATCCGTGGAAACTACTAAACGCTGTATTCTGCTGCCAGGCCAGTAGGTGGCGATGCCACTTTTTAAAGATAAACTACACTCCTATAGACTGAACACGTAATGCATATGCATGTGACACCACTGTTTTCACAAATTCACACAGAGACTATAACGCTATAGTTTTCAAAAGTTTGCATTTTCAGGCCGCCAAAATGCCATTGTCGTGTAAATGAATGGCCAAAATGCATAAACAGTTTTCTGTTTTTAGTTGAAATCGGTGTAGTGTAAACTTTGGCCAATTCATTCCGATTGACGTGGTTACATGCAACTTTTTTTATTCCGACTGTGCTAGTAGTTTAATTACAATCAGATTTTTAGGGTCTATGTAAACGCAGCTAATGTTGATATTTGAAATCAACACCCAAACAAAAACACCCCTGCCTTCATTGCTCCGCCCCCAAAATAATAAGCACTCTATCTAACACAGGCAACGACTAACAGCTCGCGCAAGTATGGATGAATCAGCTGTGATTTAACAAAAACAACAGCATTATTGGTTCTGTGAAACAGCAAAAAACAATGTTACTCATGTACTGGACAGAAACATAGCAACCTCAGCATCCATTTTTAGGTCTTCCCACTCTCTAACATCTCTCTAGCACTGGAAAGCTTTTCCTATATTAATGCGGATCCTAGCTCTTGCCTAACTCTCCTACTTCCAATTATATTCCTCTAATGTTTCCTAGCTATACCACTCGTTCTACAGTCTTTCTACAAATGTCCCACTTGCTCACCCTCTCTCCTCCCCATCATACGCCCCCTGTTGCTGATTGGCTACAAGATTGTTTTGGTGCTCGGTGGTTTGGTCCAATCCACTTTGTTTTTTCTCCTATTTACACAGCCAGGACTATGTACAAATACATTTTATTTTTCAGCACACACACAGAACAGACATCTAGCAAATATTCACAATATTGTTTGTTTAGGTGTTGATTTAAATTTTCAACAGCGTTTCTCAGAAATCGCTTACTGCACTTATAAGAATGCCTTTTAAATTCCAAATCAGCTGCTAAAACAGGAATTCTCAGCTCTGGCCCTCAAGGTCCAATGTCCTGCAGAGTTAGCTCCAACCCTAATCAAACACTCCTGAACAAGCTAATCTTCAGGATTATTAGGAAGTAGCAGGTAGGTGAGTTTAATCAAGGGCTGTGTCCGAAATCGCCCCCTTATACACTTAAATAGGGCACTATTTGACGGCACAGCCATTTGTAGTGGTGTCCAAAACCATAGTGGATGTTATCAAGTGCACTCATTTAATCCCATAATGCACCGCAATAATGAGCGTACAACTGATGTACACTTAATGGCTTGAGAATAATGCACTGTGAGGGTCGCGGCAAATGAATCATCCATCCATCCATTCATTTTCCTAACCGCTGGTCCAATGTGGGTACAGTGTAATATCATACAGGTATAAATTCCTTTTTAATTGATTATTGAAAGGTCTATACATGCTAGTTTCCATAACAGAATTCAAGATAACTGTTTTCATTATTACTGGAGCTGCCAGTTTCAAATGATTAATAAACAGTATATTAGTGAATGAGTGTATTGGGGGGCGATTTCGAACACAAGATTAGAGGTAAACTCTGCAGGAAAGTAGATCTTGAGGGCTAAAGTTGAGAACCCCTGCCATAGAAGAACCATTTTTGGTTCCCCAAAGAACCTTTCAATGAACCATTTTTTACTAAGTGCAAAGAACATTTAAAAATTTTCCACTATAAAAAGACCTTTTGTGTAATGGAAAGACGGATGCTAAAGGTTCTTCATGAAACCGCAGATGCCAAAAAAACCTTTATTTTTAAGAGTGTAGAAGAAATGAAGGTTTTTCCTTCTACCGCTCATTCTGTCTCTCAGTGTTGTTATATATTACAGAAATGATTATGAAGAACTTGCCAAGCAGTGCAAGATGTTTGCCAAGGACCTGCTGGCTCAGGCCCGCAACTCTCGTGAGCTGGAGGTCATCCTGAACCACACGTCCAATGAGGACCACGTGGACAAGAGAGGCCTGCTGGAGGAGCGCATGAACCTCAGTCGCCTCAAACTGGCCATCAAATACAACCAAAAAGAGGTTAATGAGAATTTTTAACAAAACTTACTGTGCTTGTGTCTGCTCAAACCTTTTTTTTTTTTATATATATCTAAAACGACCTGCTAATTGCTATTCAAACCCTAAAAAACTTTCATTGAACAGTTCTTATTGTTCTGTCATCATTGCTTCGTAGCAATATTAGTTTTTGCTTATTCTTATGTAACTTTATTACTTTGAGTTTGATGAAGTTAAACTATTTAAAGCAGTCGGTTTCCTCAAACCATTTAAGTAGCTATATAGTTGTTAAGACTTAGATATGTTACCTGAATTCAAACTGAATGAGTGGAATAAACTTAAAATCTTTAAGTTGAGTTTACTCTAATGATTTACTAAACCAACACTAAAATGTAAGTGAATTTAACTTAATGTATACAAGTTTACAGTACTCATACTTATTGGTTTTTAAAACTTAAATGATTTAAGGCAATCGGTTACCTCAAATGGTTTGAGTTACCGTAATTTATGGTGTTTTACAGTGTAAAAGAACCGTTTTTTATTTATATAATCTAAAGAACCTTTTTTCACTATAACAAACCTTTTGTGTAATTGAAATGTTCAATGAATGTTAAAGGTTCTTCATAGAACCAAAGATACCAATAAAAAACCTTTATTTTTAAGTGCACGTCCGTCGTTCGAACTATGTTGGTATTTATTAATCTTTGTTAATGTTAGTTAATAAAAATCCAGCTGTTCACTGTTTGCTCATGTTAGTTCACAGTGCATTAACTAATGTTAAACTGCACCTATTATGCCCCTTTTCACAAGTCTCTGGTGTCCCTAGAATGTGTCTGTGAAGTTTCAGCTCAAAATACCCCACAGATCATTTATTATAGCTTGTCAGATTAGCACCTATTTGGGGGTCCCTTTAAATGCAAATGAGCTGCTGCTCCCGGCCCCCTTTCCAGAAGAAGGCGGAGCTTTAACAGCTCACGCTTCGGTCGCTCAGCAACAATAAAGCAGGAGAATCTCACGCAGCCAAAATGAGGATTGTCAGTAACGGTGTTCAGCCTTACATTGTTCAAACCGGAGTCGACACTGATGGAGAGACTCAGGAAGAAGTTACAACTTTTAGAATGAAACTGGACGTTTCTGAATGGTTAGTGGATAAATTTATGTAGTTGCTGTGGAGTTGATTCAACTCATCCACTAGCATGTGCCGTCATGTTAATCTTTTGTGCAAATCCAGAGTTGAATTGACCCTCGTTTGTGAAGCAGTCCGGCGTAAAATGACGGCATGGAAACAACACTCTACTACAACAACTCTTCCTCTTCTCTAAAGCAGCCCAATATGGCCTCACCCCCTTTGTTGTGTGTTCTCGGGGGCGGGGTTTATGTAAATTTTAGGGTTAGTGATGTCACTAACCCAGGAAGAAGCGTGTTGTAGTCCCGACCAACCGTTTGCTGTAGTCCTTAAAAAGTGATTTCTGTAAAAGGAAATATCTCTCTTTGCATTGAACTTTGAGCGTCGTAACTTTTCAGATGTTGTTTATGCTCAAACAGCAACATTACACACTAACTACAGTTAAAAAAGTGAAATTAAGGACCCCTTTTTTTGTGAATGTTCTTGTTTGTGAATGTCCCAAATTGTTAAACTATGTTGCTAACAACGAAACCTGCAACCATAGTTAGGAAATGCACCCCTTAATCAATGGATGAATATGGGCCGATTAAATGACTTGACAGATATATCAGCCATTATTTTATAAGAAAATACCTTATACTGTGTTGTAATGTGTTTTCTCATTTTCTGACCTGTACAGTTTGTCGCCCAGTCCAATTGTCAGCAGTTCCTGAACACGGTGTGGTTCGGCGAGATGGCGAGCTACCGCCGCAAGCACACATGCTTAAAGATCCTGTATGTTTTGAGTGTTGTTCTGCTGTGGCCGCTGCTGTCCGTCTGCTACCTGCTGGGACCTCGTTCTCGCGTGGGCCAGGTCATCCACACACCTTTTGTCAAGTTCATCATTCACAGTGCATCTTACTTCACCTTCCTACTGCTTCTAAACCTGTATTCACTGGTCTACAACGGGGAGAAGAAGAACTTCATGGGTCCCCCTTTGCAGTTGATAGACTACCTTCTCATTCTCTGGATCATAGGTGAGGATGGGCAGCATTTAGTACATACATGAACACTTTTATCTGTTTATTTTCTTAGCATGTGCTTTCTATCTAACAAACAAGAATGTTGCGCTGTTTCAACAGGAAGCAAAAGATAAAATCAATACTATAACAAATCAATATAAATAATAAAGTGCCATAAATTCACCTACGCTCCTCTTCTGAGTCCACACTTTGGTGATGTAAAGCTGCATTTTAGACTTTGTAAGAAGTTTATTATGCTCACCCAAGGGCACGTTTATTGGATCAAAAATACTATAAAACAACAATATATTATTACAATTTAAAATATATTTTAAAATGCAATTTATTTTTGTGATGTAAAGCTGAATTTTCAGCATCGTTACTCTAATAAAAATTCTTATTATTATCAGTTGGAAACAGTTATGCTGCTTAATATTTTCATGGAAACCGTGATACATTTGATTCTTTGATTAATAGAAAGTTCAAGAACAACATTTATTTGAAATATATATATAGTATCACTGTAAAAGATTTCAGTGAAGAATTTTAGGTGCAAATATCCGACTACATTGGTGCTTCCTATGACAATGTCTCTGCTGTGATGATATGTTTTGGGTGGTTGCCAGGGCATTGTGGTTGCTAAGGTGTTCTAAATGGTTTCAGCATATTGCTATGCAGTTGCTAGGTTGTTCTGGGTGGTTGCTAGGTGACTGATATTACTGTAGGTATGACATTGACCCCTCACAATGCCCCACCTTAAAACCTTTACTGACCAAAAATACATTTGAAATTGTTGACAAGCTGTTCTTTTCTACTTTAAGTTTATTAAGGTTAAAGTCCCCCTGTAGTCAATAATTTTATCCATTAAAACTCATCTTTGACCACCAAAATGACATATTTAAGCATTTGTTCCTGTGGAAAAAAAATTCTTCATGCCTTAAAATAACTCTACACCCTTGCTTCGTTTAGTATAGGCCTGCGTGGATACTCACACGTCACTCAATGATCTCAGAACACCAGATCCACTCGCTCATCTTTACTGTAGTAAACGCTGCACAATGGCAAGTGGAAATACTGGTTTAATTCAGCCTTATATGTTTGAAACAGAAACTGATTCAGAAGAAGAAGTGGAAGAGTGAATTATACAGGCTTGATGTATCAGAATGGTAATGAGTTTTATGTATCGCTCTCTACAACGTCGAACACATAATGATAGGCTAATTAATATGATTAGCCTTTTGCTTGACTATGTTATCGAACAGCTAATAATGTGTTGCTAATGTTACACAAACCATGTTCCTGTTCGCCATCTCAGTCTGCCTTCAAAAAATCAGCATCCTTTGAACAATTCAGAACGTCAGTGGAGAAAGGCAAATAGTTCATCATAACATCGTAATATACATCATATACATAATTTACCTGGTATATTGCTAAATGTACCCGATTTTTCATATCAACAGAAAAATATACCAGGATAACATGGCTTCTCTTGAGACTCTTAATGATATGCTAAAGCCCGCCTACATGTTGACGTGATTGGTTACAAGGTAGTTTGTGACATAAGAAACACCGGTGAATTCAAAATATGTTTTTGAAACTGTTTTTGGTTCACTGCAGTTTTTTTAATGAGAAAATACTCAGCAATGTTGACTGATGAATTTGCACATGGTTTGTCTTAAAGCGTGTTAAAAACACCACATAGACATATAAACAACATTAAAGTATTAGTTCACTTGAGAATTAAAATTTCCTGATAATTTACTCACCCCCATGTCATCCAAGATGTTCATGTCTTTCTTTCTTCAGCTGAAAAGAAGGTTTTTGAGGAAAACATTCCAGGATTTTTCTCCATATAGTGGACTTCACTGGGGTTCAACGGGTTGAAGGTCCAAATGTCAGTTTCAGTGCAGCTTCAAAGAGCTCTACACGATCCCAGACGAGGAATAAGATCTAGAGAAATAACAATTATATACTTTTTAACCACAAATGCTCATCTTGCACTACTCTGCGATGCTCCACGTATTACGTCATCACGTTGGAAAGGTCACTCGTGACGAAGGTGTAAGTATCGCGGTAGAGCGAAAAACTCATCTCATTTTCTTCTCCAACTTCAAAATCGTCCGACATTGTTGTTTTACCTTTTTTTGTAAAAGCCGTTTGACTTTGTCTTTGTACGTTCGCTTTGTAAACACTGGATCAGTACTTCCACCTACGTCACGCGTGATCTTTCCAATGTGATTACTTAATGTGTGGAGCATCACAGAGCAATGCAAGATGAGCATTTGTGGTTAAAAAGTCTATAATTTTTTATTTTTTTAGAAAATGTCCGATGGTTTCTCTGGATAAGACTCTTATTCCTTGTCTGGGATCATGTAGAGCTCTTTGAAGCTGCACTGAAACTGACATTTGGACCTTCAGCCCGTTGAACCCCAGTGAAGTCCACTATATGGAGAAAAATCCTGGAATGTTTTCCTCAAAAACCTTAATTTCTTTTCCACTGAAGAAAGAAAGACATGAACATCTTGGATGACATGGGGGTGAGTAAATTATCAGGAAATTTTAATTCTGAAGTGAACTAATCCTTTAAAAACTTGATTTTCACCACAGGGGGTCTTTAAGAAAAAGGAAACTATCAAATATACAGTTATTATGGGGGCATTTGTAATAATTACAAAAGGTACCCATTTCTGAATCTTGTTAAGAGTTTCATGTTGTGGTTTCCAATCTACCTTCTCAAATTCAATGAATTCCCAATGTCACAATTCTTTCAAATCCACCTTTGTAAAGATTATATCCATGAAGTCAAATAAATGATTACAATGGAGCCGCCAGCTTTAGACTTATTCGCAGTATAAACATTCAGTTCATCCATCTGTTCTTCATAATTTTACAGCACCATTAGTATGACTGATAAATTACATAGATAATGTTCCATAATGCGGAAGTGAGAAACACAGCTAGTGGTTATCATCTCTCTAGAGCGCAATTACCATGATACCACTGGGTAATTTGTTGCTAATGGTACTTGTTTTAGTTTTTGTCTGATTTCCTTCTAAGACTTAACATTTATGAATAATGTAAAATGCAATTTCTGATGTATTTATGGCCTCAGTTTTGAATGGTTTATTGTGCACCCTGACTAATAGAATGCCTTATGATCAAGTTTGAAGGATATTTAGACCACTAGAGGGAGGAAGATGATTTCTTTACACTTCAGCTTTAAAGGGATAGTTCACCCAAAAATGAAAGTTCTGTCATCATTTACTCACCCTCGAGTTGTTCTAAACCCATATGAGTTTCTTTCTTCTGCTGAACAGATATTTTGAAGAATATGGGTAACCAAACAGTTGATGGACCCCACTGACTTCCTTATTATAGAAGAAAAAATAGAAAAATGGGGACCATTAACCGAATTTTCATTTTTGGTTGAACTATCCCTTTAAGAATATACCTCGCAGCTAATATAATTTAAAATAATGCTTCTTTAGAAGTGCAATATGCTCTCATCACATCAGCTTCCTTTCCAGCTTAATACCATATTTCTGACTACCTTTTTACTAACAAAATGTACAAATCATCTTACAAATCCATTCTGCAATGGAAATCATATTCAGCCCATCAGCGTTCTGTCTTCATTAATTTCCAAAACAATTGGACTGTTTCCAAACCACAAGACACAAGCCCTCCGGTTTACTTTCATGCATCAAAATGTCAACAGAATACCATATTCAACCGTCTTCAAAACGAGTTTTGTGCTTTTTTTTTCTGCCACATCGTTTAATCTTCCTCCCATTCCCCATAAAGGGTTTCTCTAAAGAGAGTATTTCAAAATCTACAGAAGCATTATCACAAATTAGCTGGAAATTCAACCAAATAATTCTTTTTTATTTATTTATTTATTTATTTTTTATAATGTAATGACTTAAATACTTTATAAATGAAAGGTATTTCATTTTTTTTTTATTCTCGTTGAGCCCCATTCAAAGCCATTTGACGCAAAAGTTCTGTCATCATTTACTCATCCGCATTGTTCCAAACCTGTATGGATTTCTTCTGCGAAACACAAAAGATATTTTGAAAAATGTCTTTGCAGTATGCTCTCAAAAAGCATATTGACATTGAAAAATGTCTTTTGTCCATACAATAAATGCAATAAATGCTGTCACTGGGGCGGTACCCTTTCATAAGTTACACCTGTGTACCTAAAAACACTGAGTAATTGTAAACACCATTTCACATTGTAAGCCTTAAAGTCACCATGAAATCAAAATTGTCAATTCTTTTTTTTTCTTTTTCTTTTTTTTTTTAATGAAATATTGCAGTATATATTATTAATGATTTATTAGTGCTGATCATTTTTTTTTTTTTTTTTTAATTCATGTAACCTTTAATCAAAGTAACTTCCCCTCCCTCTTGCATTGACATCTCTTCTCTAATGAAGTGTTTACTGGCGTGAGGGCGGGTCAAACTGTCATAGCAAACCACAACCTGATCAATTACTTATGGACAAAATCAAGTCCCGCCCTACATTTTGTCTTGTTCGAGAAGCTGTTTCACTCGGATATATGTCACAATAGGGAAGAAAAGACGATTACAACTTCTGTGTATTGCCGACTTTAATAACAAATGCGTCCTGCTCTGTTTTTCGCATTAATCATGATTCATGATTCTATATCACTGTCTGAACACTGACTGTAAAGCAGTCTTGCTCTCTGATAATGACAATAGAAACGGTATAGCAAAAAAAAAAAAAAAAAATGGGGAGAGCTTTAAGGATAGCGACAAGTAAGGTCTCAATAAGGCAGCATTCATTTATCATTTTAATAAATGTAAACATGTTGTTGTAAATAATATGTTATTATTGCACATTGTTGTAAAATGTAATACAATATGCCACTATTTGCGCTAAGTATGACTAGTATCTAAGACTATTTATACTTTTTTATATACTTACACTTATAGTGGAAATTATGGAAGCTTGTTTCCACCACTGAATAAAAAATAAAAAAGGTAATTGTGACTTTTTAGCTCACAATTTTGACTTTTCTTCTCGCAATTCCGAGTAATAAAATCAGAATATAAAGATATAAAGTTACAAACGCAAGTTTTAAAGTCAGAATTGTGAGATATAAAGTCGCAATTGAGAGTAATAAAGTCAGATTGTGTTATATATATTTCGCAGTTGAGAGTTATAAAGTCAGATTGCGTTATATATGTCGCAATTGAGAGTTATAAAGTCAGATTGCGTTATATATGTCGCAGTTGAGAGTTATAAAGTCAGATTGCGTTATATATGTCGCAGTTGAGAGTTATAAAGTCAGATTGCGTTATATATGTCGCAATTGAGAGTTATAAAGTCAGATTGCGTTATATATGTCGCACTTGAGAGTTATAAAGTCAGATTGCGTTATATATGTCGCAATTGAGAGTTATAAAGTCAGATTGCGTTATATATGTCGCAGTTGAGAGTTATAAGGTCAGATTGCGTTATATATGTCACAGTTGAGAGTTATAAAGTCAGATTGCGTTATATATGTAGCAGTTGAGAGTTATAAAGTCAGATTGCGTTATATATGTCGCAATTGAGAGTTATAAAGTCAGATTGCGTTATATATGTCGCAATTGAGTTATAAAGTCAGATTGCGTTATATATGTAGCAGTTGAGAGTTATAAAGTCAGATTGCGTTATATATGTCGAAATTGAGAGTTATAAAGTCAGATTGCGTTATATATGTAGCAGCTGAGAGTTATAAAGTCAGATTGCGTTATATATGTCGCAATTGAGAGTTATAAAGTCAGATTGCGTTATATATGTAGTTATAAAGTAGTTATAAATGTAGTTATAAAGTTATAAAGTTATAAAGTGAGATTGTGTTATATATGTCGCAATTGAGAGTTATAAAGTCAGAATTGCGTTATATATGTCACAATTGAGAGTTCTAAAGTCAGATTGCGCACATTCACATTCTATATATCCTAATTATTGTTAATATGTAATTCATTTTTCCAGGAGCTCTTTGCTTCTACCTCCAATTAAATTGCTAACAGTGATTGTATGTTAATCGCCTAAATTATTACATTATTAGCTAACTGCAGTCTCCAAATTGTAATGTTGACATGCATTCTCTGTAAAGCTGCTTTGAAACGATATGTATCGTGAAAAGCGCTATACAAATAAATGTGAATTGAATTGAATTGAATTGAGTTATAAAGTCAGAATTGCGTTATATATGTCGCAATTGAGAGTTCTAAAGTCAGATTGCGTTATATATGTCGCAATTGAGAGTTATAAAGTCAGATTGCGTTATATATGTAGCAGTTGAGAGTTATAAAGTCAGATTGCGTTATATATGTCGCAATTGAGAGTTATAAAGTCAGATTGCGTTATATATGTAGCAGTTGAGAGTTATAAAGTCAGATTGCGTTATATATGTAGCAGTTGAGAGTTATAAAGTCAGATTGCGTTATATATGTCGCAATTGAGAGTTATAAAGTCAGATTGCGTTATATATGTAGCAGTTGAGAGTTATAAAGTCAGATTGCGTTATATATGTCGCAGTTGAGAGTTATAAAGTCAGATTGCGTTATATATGTCGCAATTGAGAGTTATAAAGTCAGATTGCGTTATATATGTCGCAATTGAGAGTTATAAAGTCAGATTGCGTTATATATGTAGCAGTTGAGAGTTATAAAGTCAGATTGCGTTATATATGTAGCAGTTGAGAGTTATAAAGTCAGATTGCGTTATATATGTCGCAATTGAGAGTTATAAAGTCAGATTGCGTTATATATGTAGCAGTTGAGAGTTATAAAGTCAGATTGCGTTATATATGTCGCAGTTGAGAGTTATAAAGTCAGATTGCGTTATATATGTCGCAGTTGAGAGTTATAAGGTCAGATTGCGTTATATATGTCACAGTTGAGAGTTATAAAGTCAGATTGCGTTATATATGTCGCAATTGCGAGTAATAAAGTCAGATTGCGTTATATATGTCGCAATTGAGAGTTATAAAGTCAGATTGCGTTATATATGTAGCAGTTGAGAGTTATAAAGTCAGATTGCGTTATATATGTAGCAGTTGAGAGTTATAAAGTCAGATTGCGTTATATATGTCGCAATTGAGAGTTATAAAGTCAGATTGCGTTATATATGTAGCAGTTGAGAGTTATAAAGTCAGATTGCGTTATATATGTCGCAGTTGAGAGTTATAAAGTCAGATTGCGTTATATATGTCGCAGTTGAGAGTTATAAGGTCAGATTGCGTTATATATGTCACAGTTGAGAGTTATAAAGTCAGATTGCGTTATATATGTCGCAGTTGAGAGTTATAAAGTCAGATTGCGTTATATATGTCGCAGTTGAGAGTTATAAAGTCAGATTGCGTTATATATGTCGCAGTTGAGAGTTATAAAGTCAGATTGCGTTATATATGTCGCAATTGAGAGTTATAAAGTCAGATTGCGTTATATATGTCGCAATTGCGAGTAATAAAGTCAGAATTGCAAGATATAAAAAGTCAGTCTTTTTTCCTCTCAGAATTGGACTTTATAACTTGCAATTGCAAGTTTATATCTTACAGTTCTGAGAAAAGAAGCCAGAATTGCGATAAAAAAAGTCAAGATTGCGAGATATAAAGTTATTTCTCACAATTGTGACTTTATTTCCCCAATTTTGACTTTATAACTCACAATTGTGTCTAATATCATACAATTGTGAGAAAAAAATTCAGAATTGCAAGATGTAAACTCACAATTGTGAGGAAAAAAGTCAGAATTGCAAGATAAAAAGTCGTAATTGTCTTTTTTTAAAATTGCGAGATATAAAGTCACAATAGCGGGTTATAAAGTCAGAGTTTATATTTTCAATTCTGACTTTATTTCTCACAATTCTGACTTTATTTCTTGCAATTCTGACTTTATAACTCACTATTGCAACATTATATCATGCATTTCTGAGTCTTTTCAGTCAGGCATGTTTCTGTGAGTTACAATGGCCCTGCAGGGATTATCGTGAAATCTGGAAGTCATTCAAAACTGCCAGAAATAAGGAATTTCTGATTTGCTGCTTGGACGCTTCTTTGCGCTGATGGCACATTCCTCTCTCTGCAGGCATGGTGTGGTCAGATGTGAAGCGTCTATGGTATGAGGGATTAGAAGATTTTCTGGAAGAGTCACGGAACCAGCTAAGTTTCGTCATGAACTCACTTTATTTGGCCACCTTTGCTCTAAGAGTGGTGGCTCACAGCAAGGTATAAACCACAGTCCAGAACATTTCATTCTGAACACTTTACCAAGTCATTAGTCACAAGTTTACTCAAGAATGAAAATTCTGTCATCATTTACTTATCCTTTTTTCTTTCCACGCTATGAATTTCTTTCTTCCATGGTACATAAAAGAAGTACTATTCTGTTGAACATCTTTTGTGTTCCATGGAAGAAGAAATTTTGTGTTTGGAATGACACAAGTATGAGTAAATTACAGAATTTTCATTTTTGAAATCACCGTATTCATAAATCACAACTTGTCTTGACTCTACTGAGCACTGGCCAGTTTGGCCGACAATGTTTAAGATCTCTCAAGTGTTAAAGTGTCTCTGATAACATAATTTACACCAGCCTTTCCTTTGTCATCTGCTTCAGTTCAAGAACGTCGAATTAGACAGGAAAAACTGGGATGCGTTCCATCCCATCCTGGTTGCTGAAGGGCTTTTTGCTTTCGCCAATGTTCTGAGCTATCTGCGTCTCTTCTTCATGTACACCACCAGCTCCATCTTGGGGCCTTTACAGGTAATCACAACATCCTCTGACTGCAGTCCTTATCCATTCACTGCCAGAACCAGTCAACTGTTTAACCTCTGAAGCTTTTTCTTCGGTTACATAATGCCCGGTGCTCGCACTGATAACGCAGAATGACAGAAAGTTCTTCCAGTTCTTCCAAGTGTCTGTTTTCATTTCTCTCAGTTGTTCTTCTATGCCAATGATCCTAGATCTGTTGGCTGAATCCCCATTTGAATACCTCTGCCACGGGGTTTCATTTCTCATTTATAGGGATTTGTTGCTGGAAATGTCCCAATTCTATTTCTTAGCACTTAACACACACTTGTTGAAATAACATTTTATTGTTTATTGAAGAACAGATGAAAGATAAGCTGTCAAGGTGTGCTTCTGTTTGTTCAGTAGAGTTTTTTACCTTGGCAGTGTGCCATCCCTTACGAAAATACGAACTATTAGCAGGGGTGCACATAACTTTTTTGGTGTGGTTCTCAAGGGAGCACCTGGAGATGTCCCTTGGTACTCACACTTTATGCGACACACTTATCCTAAAAGCTGTCCTCATCACTTTCCTCCTGACTGCTCTCCTCACTATCTTCTTTTCTCTCAAACATGGTAGATGATGACAATGATTTTTTTTTTTTTTTTTTACTAACATTAATGACACAGACAACAGCAAGAATATTAGGCTGCTGTCACTTTAAGAAGGAAAGCACGGACCGAAACACACATCTGGTTTCTTTCTCAACTGTTTACTTATGACATAACCGAGAGAATACTTGCCGAGACAGGTATTTTGACATAATTTTGTGTGTATGTGCGAAAGAAGAATTAATTCGGTGTTCGAGCGCTGTCTGACTGTCTCTCTCTCTGCGTTGCGCGTTTCAAAACACGTCCAAATGATAAACTTTCACTCTTTGATGGTTAAATGTAGCAGATAATCTGTTGATCACATGCGTGCCGAACTGTTGGACCTTATCCGTGCAGATCATGGATTAACTGCGATCTGTTGCACACCTAATAATTAAAGAACACACTTATCATCATGATTGCTATCTTACCAGAGAAGGAGAAAAAACATACTCCAGTAAGTAAACGTGTCCCTGTGAACCGGTCCTCAAAAATGTTGGTACTCAAAAGCGCTTCCCTTGACTATTAGTATACTTTTTTAAAACTAAAAAATAAGAAAGTATACTTTGTCTACTTTTTATATACTTCTCAGAAATATACTTTTTAAGTATACTTGACTTATACTGACAGAAATATCTAAATATATTCAGCCTGTACTTGTACTCAAGCTTTTGATTGAGATATACTTAAAAGTATATTTAAGTATACTTGGCTTGTAGTTGTTTAATCTTTTGATTGAGTAGCCTATTAATTGCTTTTTCACATTGTTTTACACACAGTCTTATAAACTTACATTGTTTGAAAATGTTGATTTATAAAGAAAACGGATATGTTCCTAATTCTGAGTATGTGGATTTTTGTGTAGGCTAGTCCAATTGTAGTGTACATAGGAATTTACTTAAAAACTACTTTACTCTTTCCAAGCCACTGACTGAATTTTCAGTCTATCAGTGTTTTCACTGTTATACAGCAGGGGGCGCTATTACGCATCTTCTGAAAGAGTACAGAATCTCCGGATCAAAACACAGGTGATGAAGAAACAGAAACAAGTGATAGAAGATTGCATACGCAAATGTAAAATAACGTGATCATCAAACATTAAACAGCATGTAAATCAAAACTGCCTAATGTTACTGAATGAAATGTCATGTTTAAAATAAAGTACAGTTAAAGGTATATTTCAAGTATAAAAAATTAATACCTAAATAAGAACATAGTAGTATAAAATGCATAGTTAAAGTGCAAAAATGATATATAAATAGTAAACTATATGTGTGATGTTACACTGTAAAAAAGAATTTAAAAAAAGTTACCTGGTTGCCTTAAAATTTTGAGTTCATTGGAATTAAACAATTTGAGTTGATACAATGAAGGCGATCAACAGAAACTCAAAATATTATGTTATCTGAACCACATTAATTATTTAAGTTGATTTGACATAAGAAAAAATATTTTGATAACCCATGAAAATAATTTTTTACTGTGTACTGTATGTTCACTTAAAGAAAACTTACAAGTATACTTGCAGTATAAAACTACTAAACTAGTAGAGAGTATACTTTAAAGTGTACTTTCATATACTAAAAAATGTACTACTTGTATTAAAATAGTAAACTACTAGTATATTTATAAGTTCACTTGTAGTACAGATGCAGTACAAATGATAAACGTAAAGTTGAGCACTTAAAATTTACTACTGTTAAACTTTTAGTACACTTAAATGTATACTTTTTATATACTAAATTGGGCCAATTTAGTCCCAAGCAGTACTGAAATAGTACACTTACAAGTACATTGATACTAGTATACTTACTACATAAAGTATACTTAAAAATATACCTGAACATTACTTAAGTATACTTCATAGAATGAACTTCTTTTTCGTAAGGGTGATTTCTAAATACTTTTTGTGAGATTCACCCAGGCTTCAGCTTCAGTCTTCTGCAGTAGTTTCAGAGAGGTTGCGTAATGCAGCGCTCTTCTCTGAGGACTCCAGTGTTTGGCACGAGTAACACCATGTCAGTCCGGAGTGTATGTGGCTCTCTGCTCTCCTGCACGCGCTCTCAGACTGACATCAGTGTCTGGCGCTGCTGGATGGAAAAGTAATTCTCTCAAGTAGTGTGGTCGGAATGATGCATATGCACACACGCACTCAGCTGTAATGGATTCACACATGAACACACACCCCACGCAGGGGGTGAAGAGCATGGTATTATTGGTTTTCTATAAATGCACGTACCTACCCACATGCTTAAATGGTTTCTTTGTCACTCCCTCTAACAGACACAAATATGATGAACAGATACAGGAATGACAAGGAACAGACTCAAGTATTCAATCAAGTAACAGTCAGACGTTCACTCCCTCCTGATTCATTGTTTGCTTGAGAGTGTCCAGTAAATCTCCCCAAGTAAAGATAGCAAGTGGAAAACACTAAATCACCTCTGGATAAATGTCTGAGGACATATTTCTCTTTTTGAGGGCAAGAGTTGAGACGTCAAACCGACTGCTTAAACTTTATTTAAAGGAGTAATATGGTATTTATGTGACTTTGTCAGGCCTGTACTTAAAAAAGTATTTTATTTAGTATACTTGAGTAAAGTTCAAGTATATTTTAAGCATACTTTACTTAAGTACAAGCAAGTACATTCTTAATTTTATTCAAAATAAAAGTTATACACTATAAATACACTAATTAAAAGCATATTTCTACTTCAGTAGTACTTTAGTGCACTTGAAAAAGTATACTAAATACCACTCATACTTAAATTGATTTTTAGTGCATTGAAATAAAGTATACTACAAACTATAAAGTGTGCTTTGAATGCTTTAAAAATGAGTTCAATCTTAGTAGTCTTTCATATAGTAATCCTAAATTTAAATTAAATTGATTTTATATTACTAATTTTACTAGTCCTAAGTATATTTTCCCAACTGTGGTACTTAAGTACACTTAATATAAATGCACTAATTAGCACGGATGATTAAATTGATTTTAAGTGTAGTCAGAGAAAGTAAACCAAATATACAAAAGTGTTTTATAAGTGCATTACTTAAAAGTGTGCTATGAACACTTTATATAAAATTTTAGTGGATTTACATATATATATATATATATATATACTGTCACTAAGGTCTATTTTAATGGATTTTCAGTAGAAATGTATTAATTCCAAGTAAAAAAACCATTAACATATACTTAACTACATCATATAAAGGGAATATTAACATAGTTACAATACATTTGCAATTAATAATTTAATGTATAAAAATATGTGGGCAATACATTATAAATACAGTTTGTATATATTTATTATATATTATTCTTATATTTTAAATAATTCATAAGTGTATTTTCTATTTCTGATGAGTACATTTAAAAGTGTGTGAAAGACGTGTCAAAGTGTACTATAAGTGGTAACTAAATACATTTTTTTAATACAGAGATAGTATGTTAAAAGCACATTTTAGTTCATATTTCATGGTGTCTCAAAATAGCACAGTTGAGTACACTTAGATGTTCTTTAGATTATCTTAAGAAGTACTAAAGAAGAATTTTTAGTATATTAAGTACAAAATTAGTGTGTAAAAATAGAGCACTTTAAGTACATTATGGAAGTGTACTAAGTGTACTGAAATAAAGTGTATTTTAGTGCACTTTTTAACCTGGGTAAATTGGCCCACTTTTTAGTGTATAAAAGTATACTTTTAAGTATACTTTAAGTGTAACAGTAGTAAACTTTGTTTTACAACTACGTTTTTCATTTGTACTGCAACTAAGCTACAACTAAGTGAACTTGGATATGCTTCTAGTTAAATACTTGTAGCACATTTTTAGTTTATGAAAGTACACTTTAAAGTACACTCTCAGTAAAGTACTAGTTTTTTAGTTTTATACTGCATGTAGCTTTCTTTAAGTGAACTTAACATCATAGTTTACTGTTTATATATTATTTTTGTACTTTAAGTATACTAAAGTTCCTATGTATTTATTTTTATATTTGAAATACCTTTAACTGTACTTTAAGTAGATTTAAAGTAAATTCCTATGTGGACTTCACAAATATTTGCTAATATGCTTAGACTTTTCTGTCAATATAAGTCAAATATACTTAAGTGCAATTTTAAGTATATTTCTGAGAAGTACATAAAAACTAGACTGAAAGTATTCTTTCATATTTTTAGATTAAAAGAAGTATACTAATGTCTTGCTTGCTTGGATATAAAGGAGTTGTCACTTGCAGGCCCAGATGTATTCTTTGGGCTTTCCCCCCCATTTTTGTGCTGATATTTGGGAAAATTCTCTGGAAGGGATTTTAAAACATGGTAAAAGGTGTTCAACAGAGCTCTTTCTATAGCGTCATCCTATTGCAGTTGATTGCAGTTGATCACATTACCGT
This sequence comes from Ctenopharyngodon idella, assembly GCF_019924925.1. Classification (NCBI taxonomy): domain Eukaryota; kingdom Metazoa; phylum Chordata; class Actinopteri; order Cypriniformes; family Xenocyprididae; genus Ctenopharyngodon; species Ctenopharyngodon idella. The sequence continues at coordinate 1,441,447 of NC_067242.1, read as the reverse complement.
TCAAACATTTATAGTCAGTAAAATACTGTACCATTGTTTGTTTTAAAGAAATTAATGCTTTTATTCAGCAAAAAATGCATTAAATTGATTGAAAATGACAGTAACTGCAAATAAATACAGTCCTGAATTCTGAAAATTTAGCTTTGACAATCCCAAACGGTAGTGTATATAAACATTCAGAACAGCACATTCCAGTGCTGTCATACAAAATATTAACACTCTTGAAACAGAACAAAATAGTGGACTGAAACTGTTAAAAACACAGTATTATATCAGGCATCAAATAGAATGCTCAGCCAGTGGAATCACTTTGAGGTTGGATTTGGCATGACACCAGGGCTTCAGAGACAGTATCAGAGCCAGAAGTTTGAAATGGCTACTGCAACTACCATGGTTCAACAAAAGTTGAAAATTATTAGATGTGGAAAAGGGGTTTAAGAGTGACAAGAAAATTAATTACACCAATAGCAAAAGAAAAAAATCCCCAACACTCTGCCAATGTTTCAGAACAAACACACAGTACAGAAAATTATGGTTCACCACTCAGACTCGACACAAGCAATTCATCTAGTCCTCAGCCCACACTGGAATCTAAAGTACAGATAGAGGTAGGCACCTTAAAAGAGCTAGTCTACTGTATGTGTGTAAGTACAGGTCGCTTAATGTTGCAACTGAGAAATGTTCCCCTTCCATTACCCCCTAATGAGTAAAACCAATATTTACTCGAGCTGGGTTTATCAGTGACTAGTTGTTGTCTGATATATGAAGTTAGTTAAAAATGACATCCAACACTTAAAATTAACTTGTTTCAGAACATTGCCATATTTACTTTTTAATTTCCATGATCATCAACTCATAAATAGCTGTTCTCAAATATATACAGCATATATTCTGGGTTAAAAGGATAGTTCACCCAAAAATGGAGATTCTGTAATTTTTTCTTTTTATTTTATTTTTGAAGAATCTTCATGCAGCTAACCTGTGATGTTCCAAAAAGAATAAAAAAAAACATAAAATCATTAAAAAAATCATAAGGGCTGTGATGCATCAAGCTGAGTGTCGGCTAGTTTTTGCGGTGCGTTCCACATGTCAGATCTAGTCAGGCTCATGTCGGCGGCAGTTGACCATATACACAGTTACTTCCTGGTTTTCGTTAAGCCAGCTTGGGAATTTCCAGTGAACTGTTAGCTGTCATTCTGTACTCACTGTACATCGACACAGAACCATCAATGGTTGACTTTTTAATGTTGTATTTATATTTTAATGCAGTTATCACACTTGCCTAATTTGCCAATAAACCAGTTTTATTGATTGCAATAAAGACGAAGCTAAAGGGAACGTTTGTATAAGAAACACGGTGTCTGTAATTAGACACGCACACGCAACATTTTCCAGCACTTCAAATGTTATTTTTAATGTGATGACCAAAAACATTATTTGTTCATCC